>NW_027457986.1:0-196832 GCF_050624435.1 Tenrec ecaudatus
CAGGCCTGGGGCTCCAAAAGCGTAAGGGCTTGGGCGCCCCAGGCCTGGGGCTCCCTACGCCTAAGGGCTGTGGCGCCCCAGGCCTGGGCTCCCAAAGCCTAAAGGCTGGGGCGCCCAAGGCCTGGGGCTCCCTAAGGCTAAGGGTTGGGGCGCCCTAGGCCTGGGGCTCCCTAAGCCTAAGGGCTGGGGCGCCCGAGGCCTGGGTGTCCCCAAGCATAAGGGCTGGGGCGCCCCAGTCCTGGGGCTCCCAAAGCATAAGGGCTGGGCGCCCCAGGATTGGGGCTCCCTAAGTCTAAGGGCTGGGGGGCCCCAGGCCTAGGGCTCCCTACGCCTAATGGCTGTGGGGCAACATGCCTGGGGCTCCCCACGCTTAAGGGCTGGGCGCCCCAACCCTGCGGCACCCTAAGACTAAGGGCTGGGGTGCCCCAGGCCTGGGGCTCCCAAAACCTAAGAGCTGGGGCGGCCCAGGCCTGGGGCTCCCAAAGCCTAAGGGCTGGGGTCCCCAGGCTAGGGGCTCCCTAATCCTAAGGGTTGGGGCGACCCAGGCCTGGGTCTCCTTAAGCCTATGAGTTGGGGTGACCCAGGCCAGGGGATCCCTAAACCTAAGGGCTGGGGCGCCCAAGGCCTGGGGCTTTTAAACCTAAGGGCTGGGGTGCTCCAGGCCAGAGGCTCCCTAAGTCTAAGGGCTGGGTGTCACCTGGCCTGGGGCTCCCTAAGCCTAAGGGCTGGGGCGGCTCAGGACTGGGGCACCCAAAGCCTAAGGGCAGGGGCGCCCCAGGCCTGGGGCTCCAAAAGCCTAAGGGCTGGGGCGCCCCAGGCCTGAGGCTACCTAAGCATAAGGGCTGGGGCTCCCCAGGCCTGGGGCTCCCTACGCCTAAGTGCTGTGGCGCCCCAGGCCTGGGCTCCCAAAACCTAAAGGCTGGGGCGCCCAAGGCCTGGGACTCCCTAAGGCTAAGGGTTGTGTCACCCCAGGCCAGGGGCTCCCTAAGCATAAGGGTTGGGGCGCCCGAGGCCTGGGGGTCCCCAAACCTAAAGACTGGGGCGCCCCAGGCCTGGGCTTCCCGAAGCCTAAGGCCTGAGGCACCCCAGGCCTGGGCTCCCTAATCCTAAGGGACGGGTCTCCCCAGGCCATGGGCTCCTTAAGCCTAAGGGCTGGGGCGCCCGAGGCCTGGGGGTCCCCAAACCTAAAGGCTGGGGCGCCCCAGGCCTGGGCGTCCCGAAGCCTTAGGCCTGGGGCACCCCAGGCCTGGGCTCCCTAAGCCTTAGGACTGGGGCACCCCAGGTCTGGGGCTCCCTAATCCTAAGGGCTGGGTTTCCCCAGGCCACGGGCTCCTTAAGCCTAAGGGCTGGGGCGCCCCAGGCCTGGGGCTCCCTAAGTCTTAGGGCTGGGGGTCAACTGGCTTGGGACTCCCTAAGCCTAAGGGCTGGGGCGGCTCAGGCCTGAGGCTCCCTAAGCCTAAGGGCTGGGGTGAGCCAGGCCTGGGCCTCCCTAGGCCTAAGGGCTTGGGCGCCGCAGGCCTTGGGCTCCCAAATCCTAAGGGCTGGGTGCCCCTGGCCTGGGGCTCCCAAAGCCTAAAGGCTGGGGCGCCCCACGCCTGGGGCTTCCAAAGCATAAGGGCTGGGCGCCCCAGGACTGGGGCTCTCTAATCCTAAGGGCTGGGGCGCATCAGGCCTGGGGCGCCCTAAGCCTAAGGGCTGGGGCGACCCAGGCCTTGGGATCCCTAACCCTAAGTGCTTGGGCGCCCGAGGCCAGGGTTCTACCTAAGCCTAAGGGCGGGGGCGCCCCAAACCTGGGGCTCCCTAAGCCTAAGGTAGGGGGCGCCGCAGGCATGGGGCTCTCAAAGGCTAAGGGCTGGGGTGCCCCATGCCTTGGGCTCTCAAATGCTAAGGGTTGGGGTGCCCCAAGCCTGGGCTCCCTAAGCCTAAGTGCTGGGGCGCCCCAGGCCAGGGGCTACCTAAGCCTAAGGGCGGGGTCGCCCCAGGCCTGGGGCTCGCAAAGCCTAAGGGCTGGGGCGCCCCAGGCATGGGGTTCCCAAAGGCTAATGGCTGGGGCGCCCCATGCCTGGGGCTCCCAAAACATAATGGCTGGGGCTCCCCAAGCCTGGGGCACCCTAAGACTAAGGGCTGGGGCGACCCAGGCTAGGAGCTCCCTAAGCCTAAGGGCTGGGGCGCCCCAGGCCTGTTTCTCCCTAAGCCTATGATTTGGGGCGACCCAGGCCAGTGGCTCCCTAAGCCTAAGGGCTGGGGCGCCCAAGGCCTGGGGCTTTTAAGGTTAAGGGCTGGGGCGCTCCAGGCCAGGGGCTCCCTAAGTCTAAAGGCTGGGGGTCACCTGGCCTGGGGCTCCCTAAGCCTAAAGGCGGGGGCGCCCCAGGCCTGGGGCTCTGAAAGCCTAAGGGCTGGGGCGCCCCAGGCCTGGGGCTCCCTAAGTTAAGGGCTGGGAATCCCCAGGCCTGAGGTTCCCAAAGCCTAAGGGCTTGGTCGCCTCAGGCCTGGGGCTCCTAAAGCCTAAAGGCTGGGGCACATCAGGCCTGGGGCTCCCAAAGCCTAAGGGCTGGGGTGCCCCACCTTGGGCTCCCAAAGACTAAGGGCTGGGGCTTCCCAGTGCTGGAGCCCCCTAAGACTAACGGCTGGGCGCCCCAGGACTGGGGCTCCCAAAACCTAAAGGCTGTGGCGCCCCAGGCCAGGGGTTCCCTAAGCCTAAGGGCTGGGGTGGCCCAGGCCTGGGGCTCCCAAAGCTTAAGGGCTGGTGAGGCCCAGGCCTTGGGCTCCCTACGCCTATGGGCTGGGGCACCCCAGGCCTGCGGCTCCCTAAGCCTAAGGGCTGTGGCACCCTAGCCCTGGGGCTCCCTAAGCCTGAGGGCTGGGGCGCCCCAGTTCTGGGGCTCCCTAAACCTAAGGACTGGGGCTCCCAGGGCCTGGGGCTCCTTACGCCTAAGGGCTGTGGCGCCCCAGGCCTGGGCTCCCAAAGCCTAAGGGCTGGGGCACCCCAGCCTTGGGGCTCCATAAGACTAAGGGCAGGTGCCCCCCAGGCCTGGGGCTCCCAAACCCTAAGGGCTTGGGCGCCCCAGACTGGGGGTCCGAAAGAATAAAGGCAGGTGCGCCCCAGGCCTGGGGCTCCCATAACCTAAGGGCTGGGGCGACCCAGGCCTTGGGCTTCCTAATCCTAAGGGCTGGGCGCCCCAGCCCTGGGGCGACCAAAGCCTAAGGGCTGGGGCCCCCCAAGCCTGGGGCTACCAAAGCCTAAGGGCTTGAGCGCCCAAGTCCTGGGTCTCCCAAAGGAGAATGGCTGGGGCGCCCTAGACTTGGGGCTCCCAAAGTCTAAGGGCGGGGGCGGCCCAGGCCTGGGGCACCCAAAGCCTAAGGCCTGGGACGCACCAGGCCTGGGACTCCCTAAGCCTAAGGGCTGGGGCTCCCTAGGCTTGGGGTCCCTATGCCTAAGGGCTTGGGTCCCAGGCTTCGGCTCCCAAAGCCTAAGGGCTGGGGCGCCCAGGCCTAGGGCTCCCTATGAGTAAGGGATCGGCGCCCCAGGTCTGTGGCTCCCTAAGCCTAAGGGATGGGGCGCCCCAGGCCTGGCACTCCCAAAACCTTAGGGCTGGGGCGCCACTGTCCTGGGGTTTCCTAAAGCCTAAGGGCTGGGGTGCCCCAGGCCTGGGGCTCCCAAAGCCTAAGGGATGGGGTGCCCCGGCCTGGGGCTCCCAAATTCTAAGTGCTGAGGCGCACCGGGCATGGGATCCCAAAGCCTAAGGGCTGGGGGGCCCCGGGTGGGGCTCCCAAAGCCTAAGGGCTGGGGCGCCCCAGGCCTGGGGCTCCCTAAACCTAAGGGCTGGGGCTCCCCAGTCCTGGGGCTCCCTAAGCCTAAGGGCTGTGGCGAGCCAGGCCTGGGGCTCCCAAAGCCTAAGGGCTGGGGCGCCCTAGGCCTGGAGGTCCCGATGCCTAAGGCCTGGTAACCCCAGGCCTGGGCTCCCTAAGCCTTAGGACTGGGGCACCGCAGGCCTGGGGCTCCCTACGCCAAAGGGCTGTGTCTCCCCAGGCCACGGGCTCCTGAAGCCTAAGGGCTGGGGCGCCCCAGGCCTGGGGCTCCCAAAGCCTAAGGGCTGGGGCGCCCCAGGCCTTGGGCTCCCTAAGTTAAGGGCTGGGGATCCCCAGGCCTGAGGTTCCCAAAGCCTAAGGGCTTGGTCGCCTCAGGCCTGGGGCTCCTTAAGCCTAAGGGCTGGGGCACATCAAGCCTGGGGCTCACTAAGCCTAAGGGCTGGGGCTCCCCAGGCCTGGGCCTCCCAAAGCGTAAGGGCTGGGGTGCCCCACCTGGGGCTCCCAAAGCCTAAGGGCTGGGGTTTCCCAGGCCTGGGGCTCCCTAAGACTAACGGCTGGGCGCCCCAGGACTGGGGCTCCCAAAACCTAAAGGCTGTGGCGCCCCAGGCCATGGGTTCCCTAAGACTAAGGGCTGGGGTGGCCCAGGCCTGGGGCTCCCAAAGCTTAAGGGCTGGTGAGGCCCAGGCCTGGGGCTCCCTAAGCCTATGGGCTGGGGCACCCCAGGCCTGCGGCTCCCTAAGCCTAAGGGCTGTGTCGCCCCAGCCCTGGGGCTCCTTAAGCCTAAGGGCTGGGGCGCCCCATTTCTGGGGCTCCCTAAACCTAAGGGCTGGGGCTCCCCAGCCCTGGGGCTCCCTATGCCTAAGGGCTGTGGCGCCCCAGGCCTGGGCTCCCAAAGCCTAAGGGCTGGGACGCTCCAGCCTTGGGGCTCCATAAGACTAAGGGCTGGCGCGCCCCAGGCCTGGGGCTCCCAAGCCTAAGGGCAGGTGCCCCCCAGGTTTGGGGCTCCCAAACCCTAAGGGCTTGGGCGCCCCAGGCTGGGGGTCCTAAAGAATAAGGGCAGGTGCGCCCCAGGCCTAGGGCTCCCAAAACCTAAGGGCTGTGGCGACCCAGGCCTTGGGCTTCCAAATCCTAAGGGCTGGGGCGCCCCAGGCCTGGGGCGACCAAAGCCTAAGGGCTGGGGCCCCCAAGCCTGGGACTACCAAAGCCTAAGGGCTTGAGCGCCCAAGTCCTGGGTCTCCCAAAGGAGAATGGCTGGGGCGCCCTAGACTTGGGGCTCCCAAAGTCTAAGGGCTGGGGCGGCCCAGGCTTGGGGCACCCAAAGCCTAAGGCCTGGGACGCACCAGGCCTGGGACTCCCTAAGCCTAAGGGCTGGGGCTCCGTAGGCTTGGGGCTCCCTACGCCTAAGGGCTTGGGTCCCAGGCTTCGGCTCCCAAAGCCTAAGGGCTGGGGTGCCCCAGGCCTAGGGCTCCCTATGAGTAAGGAAGGGGCGCCCCAGGTCTGGGGCTCCCTAAGCCTAAGGGCTGGGGCGCCCCAGGACTGGGGCTCCCTAAGACTAAGGGATGGGGCGCCCCAGGCCTGGCACTCCCAAAACCTTAGGGCTGGGGCGCCCCTGGCCTGGGGTTTCCCAAAGCCTAAGGGCTGGGGTGCCCCAGGCCTGGGGCTCCCAAAGCCTAAGGGATGGGGTGCCCCGGCCTGGGGCTCACAAATCCTAAGGGCTGGGGCGCACCGGGCATGGGATCCCAAAGCCTAAGGGCTGGGGCGCCCCGGGTGGGGCTCCCAAAGCCTAAGGGCTGGGGCGCCCCAGGCCTGGGGCTCCCTAAGCCTAAGGGCTGTCACTCCCCAGGCCTGGGGCTCCCTAAGCCTAAGGGCTGAGGCGAGCCAGGTCTGGGGCTCCCAAAGCCTAAGTGCTGGGCCGCCCCAGGCCTGGGGGTCCCGATGCCTAAGGCCTGGTAACCCCAGGCCTGGGCTCCATAAGCCTAAGGGTTGGGGCCACCCAGGCCTGGGGCTCCCTAAGCCTAAGGGCTGGGGCGAGCCAGGTGTGGGGCTCCCAAAGCCTAAGGGCTGGGTCGCCCCAGGCCTGGGGGTCCCGATGCCTAAGGCCTGGTAACCCCAGGCCTGGGCTCCCTAAGCCTAAGTGTTGGGGCTACCCAGGCCTGGGGCTCCCTAAGCCTAAGGGCTGTGGCGAGCCAGGCCTGGGGCTCCCAAAGCCTAAGGGCTGGGGCGCCCCAGGCCTGGGGGTCTCGATGCCTAAGGCCTGGTAACCCCAGGCCTGGGCTCCCTAAGCCTTAGGACTGGGGCACCGCAGGCCTGGGGATCCCTAAGCCTAAGGGCTGGGTCTCCCCAGGCCATGGGCTCCTGAAGCCTAAGTGATGGGGCGCCCCAGGCCTGGGCTCCCAAAGCCTAAGGGCTGGCGCGCCCCAGGCCTGTGGCTACCAAAGCCTAAGTGCTGGGTCGCCCCAGGCCTGGGGGTCCCGATGCCTAAGGCCTGGTAACCCCAGGCCTGAGCTCCATAAGCCTAAGGGTTGGGGCCACCCAGGCCTGGGGCTCCCTAAGCCTAAGGGCTGGGGCCACCCAGGCCTGGGGCTCCCTAAGCCTAAGGGCTGGGGCGAGCCAGGCGTGGGGCTCCCAAAGCCTAAGGGCTGGGTCGCCCCAGGCCTGGGGGTCCCGATGCCTAAGGCCTGGTAAGCCCAGGCCTGGGCTCCCTAAGCCTAAGGGTTAGGGCTACCCAGGCCTGGGGCTCCCTAAGCCAAAGGGCTGTGGCGAGCCAGGCCTGGGGCTCCCAAAATCTAAGGGCTGGGGCGCCCCAGGCCTGGGGGTCCCGATGCCTAAGGCCTGGTAACCCCAGGCCTGAGCTTCATAAGCCTAAGGGTTGGGGCCACCCAGGCCTGGGGCTCCCTAAGCCTAAGGGCTGGGGCGCCCCAGGCCTGGGGCTACCAAAGCCTAAGGGCTGGGGCGCCCCAGGCCTGGGGCTCCCTAAGTTAAGGGCTGGGGATCCCCAGGCCTGAGGTTCCCAAAGCCTAAGGGCTTGGTCGCCTCAGGCCTGGGGCTCCTTAAGCCTAAGGGCTGGGGCACATCAGGCCTGGGGCTCACAAAGCCTAAGGGCTGGGGCTCCCCAGGCCTGGGGCTCCCAAAGCCTAAGGAATGGGGTGCCCCACCTGGGGCTCCCAAAGCCTATGGGCTGGGGCTTCCCAGGCCTGGGGCTCCCTAAGACTAACGGCTGGGCACCCCAGGAGTGGGGCTCCCAAAACCTAAAGGCTCTGGCTCCCCAGGCCAGGGATTCCCTAAGCCTAAGGGCTGGGGCGCCCCAGGCCTGGGGCTCCTTATGGCTAAGGGCTGGGCGCCCCAGTCTTAGGGCTCCCAAAGCCTAAGAGCTGGGGCGCCCCAGGCCTGGCACACCCAAAACCTTAGGGCTGGGGCGCCCCTGACCTGGGGTTTCCCAAAGCCTAAGGCCTGGGGTGCCCCAGGCCTGGGGCTCCCAAAGCCTAATGGATGGTGTGCCCCGGACTGGGGCTCCCAAATCCTAAGGGCTGGGGCGCACCGGGCATGGGATCCCAAAGCCTAAGGGCTGGGGCGCCCCGGGTGGGGCTCCCAAAGCCTAAGGGCTGGGGCGCCCCAGGCCTGGGGCTCCCAACGCCTAAGGGCTGGATCGCCCCAGGCCTGGGGGTCCCGATGCCTAAGGCCTGGTAACCCCAGGCCTGGGCTCCCTAAGCCTAAGGGTTGGGGCCACCCAGGCCTGGGGCTCCCTACGCCTAAGGGCTGGGGCGAGCCACGCGTGGGGCTCCCAAAGCCTAAGGGCTGGGTCGCCCCAGGCCTGGGGGTCCCGATGCCTAAGGCCTGGTAACCCCAGGCCTGGGCTCCCTGTGCCTAAGGGTTGAGGCTACCCAGGCCTGGGGCTCCTTAAGCCTAAGGGCTGTGGCGGAGCAGGCCTGGGGCTCCCAAAGCCTAAGGGCTGGGGCACCCCAGGCCTGGGGGTCCCGATGCCTAAGGCCTGGTAACCCCAGGCCTGGGCTCCCTAAGCCTTACGACTGGGGCACCGCAGGCCTGGGGCTCCCTAAGCCTAAGGGCTGGTTCTCCCCAGGCCACAGGCTCCTGAAGACTAAGGGCTGGGGCACCCCAGGCCTTGGCTCCCTAAGCCTAAGGACTGGGGCGCCCCAGGCCTGGGGCTCCCAAAGACTAAGGGCTGGGGCGCCCCAGTCCTGGGGCTCCCAAAGCCTAAAGGCTGGGGCGCCCCATGCCTGGGGCTCCCAAAGCATAAGGGCTGGGCGCCCCAGGATGGGGTTCCCTAAGGATAAGGACTGGGGCACCCCAGGCCTGGGGCTCCCAAAGCCTAAGGGCTGGGGCGCCCCCGGCTAGGGGCTCCCTAAGCCTAAGGGCTGTGGCGACCCAGGCCTGGGTCTCCCTAAGGCTAAGGGCTGGGGCGCCGCAGGCATGGGGCTCCCTAAGCCAAAGCCTGGGGCTTCCCAGGCCTGGGGCTCTCTAAGCCTAAGGACTGGGGCGCCCCAGGCCTGGGGCTCCCTAAGCTGAAGTGCTGGGGCGCCCCAGGCCAGGGGCTACCTAAGCCTAAGGGCGGGGTCGCCCCAGGCCTGGGGCTCCCAAAGCCTAAGGGCTGGGGCGCCCCAGGCACGGGGCTCCCAAAGGCTAATGGCTGGGGCGCCCCATGCCTGGGGCTCCCAAAGCTTAAGGGCTGGGGCGCCCCAACGCTGCGGCACCCTAAGACTAAGGGCTGGGGCGCCCCAGGCCTGGGCCTCCCAAAACCTAAGGGCTGGGGCGGCCCAGGCCATGGGCTCCCTAAGCCTAAGGGCTGGGGCGCCCCAGGCATGGGGCTCCCAAAGGCTAATAGCTGGGGCGCCTAATGCCTGGGGCTCCCAAAGCTTAAGGGCTGAGGCACCCCAACCCTGCGGCACCCTAAGACTAAGGGTTCTGCGCCCCAGGCCTGGGGCTCGCAAAACCTAAGGCCTGGGGTGGCCCAGACCTGGGGCTCCCAAAGCCTAAGTGCTGGGGCGCCCCAGGCTAGGGGCTCCCTAAGCCTAAGGGCTGGGGCACTCCAGGCCTGGGTCTCCTTAAGCCTATGAGTTCAGGCGACCCAGACCAGGGGCTTCCTAAGCTTAAGGGCTGGGGATTTCCAGGCCTGGGGCTCCCAAGCCTAAGGGCAGGTGCCCCCCTGCCCTGGGGCTCCCAAACCCTAAGGGCTTGGGCGCCCCAGGCTGGGGGTCCGAAAGAATAAGGGCAGGTGCGCCCCAGGCCTGGGGCTCCCAAAACCTAAGGGCTGGGGCGACCCAGGCCTTGGGCCTCCAAATCCTAAGGGCTGCGGCGCCCCAGGCCTGGGGCTACCAAAGCCTAAGGGCTTGAGGGCCCAAGTCCTGGGTCTCCCAAAGGAGAATGGCTGGGGCGCCCTAGACTTGGGGCTCCCAAAGCCTAAGTGCTGGGGCGGCCCAGGCCTGGGGCACCCAAAGCCTAAGGCCTCGGGCGCACCAGGCCTGGGACTCCCTAAGCCTAATGGCTGGGGCTCCCTAGGCTTGGGGCTCCCTACGCCTAAGGGCTTGGGTGTCAGGCTTCGGCTCCCAAAGCCTAAGGGCTGGGGCGCCCCAGGCCTAGGGCTCCCTATGAGTGAGGGATGGGCGCCCCAGGTCTGGGGCTTCCTAAGCCTAAGGGCTGGGGCGCCCCAGGACTGGGGCTCCCTAAGACTAAGGGATGGGGCGCCCCAGGCCTGGTACTCCCAAAACCTTAGGGCTGGGGCGCCCCTGGCCTGAGGTTCCCAAAGCCTAAGGGCTGGGGTGCCCCAGGCCTGGGGCTCCCAAATCCTAAGGGCTCGGGCGCACCGGGCATGGGATCCCAAAGCCTAAGGGATGAGGCGACCCGGCTGGGGCTCCCAAAGCCTAAGGCCTGGGGCGCCCCAGGCTTGGGGCTCCCTAAACCTAAGGGCTGGGGCTCCCCAGGCCTGGGGCTCCCTACGCCTAAAGGCTGGGGCGCCCAAGGCCTGGAGCTCCCTAAGCCTAAGGGTTGGGCCCACCCAGGCCTGGGGGTCCCGAAGCCTAAGGCCTGGTAACCCCAGGCCTGGGCTCCCTAAGCCTTAGGACTGGGGCACCGCAGGCCTGGGGCTCCCTAAGCCTAAGGGCTGGGTCTCCCCAGGCCACGGGCTCCTGAAGCCTAAGAGCTGGGGCGCCCCAGGCCTGGGCTCCCTACGCGTAAGGGCTGGGGCTCCCCAGGCCTGGGGCTTCCAAAGCACAAGGGCTGGGCGCCCCAGGATGGGGTTCCCTAAGGATAAGGTCTGGGGCGCCCCAGGCCTGGGGCTCCCAAAACCTAAGAGCTGGGGCGGCCCAGGCCTGGGGCTCCCAAAGCCTAAGGGCTGTGGCGCCCCAGACTAGGGACTCCCTAAGCCTAAGGGCTGTGGCGACCCAGGCCTGGGTCTCCCTAAGGCTAAGGGCTGGGGCGCCCCAGGCATGGGGCCCCCTAAGCTTAAGGCCTGGGGCTTCCCAGGCCTGGGGCTCCCTAAGCCTAAAGGCGGGGTCGCCCCAGGCCTGGGGCTCCCAAAGCCTAAGGGCTGGGGCGCCCCAGGCATGGGGTTCCCAAAGGCTAATGGCTGGGGCGCCCCAAGCCTGGGGCTCCCAAAGCTTAAGGTCTGGGGCGCCCCAACGCTGCGGCACCCCAAGACTAAGGGGTGGGGCGCCCCAGGCCTGGGGCTCCCAAAACCTAAGGGCTGGGGCGGCCCAGGCCAGGGGCTCCCTAAGCCTAAGGGCTGGGGCGCCCCAGGCATGGGGTTCCAAAGGCTAATAGCTGGGGCGCCCCATGCCTGGGGCTCCCAAAGCTTAAGGGCTGGGGCGCCCCAACCCTGCGGCACCCTAATACTAAGGGCTCTGCGCCCCAGGCCTGGGGCTCCCAAAACTTAAGGCCTGGGGCGGCCCAGGCCTGGGGCTCCCAAAGCCTAAGGGCTGGGGAGCCCCAGGCCAAGGGCTCCCTAAGCCTAAGGTCTGGGGCACCAAAGGCCTGGGGCTTTTAAGCCTAAGGTCGGGGGCGCTCCAGGCCAGAGGCTCCCTAAGCCTATGGGCTGGGGCGGCTCAGGACTGGGGCACCCAAAGCCTAAGGGCGGAGGCGCCCCAGGCTTGGGTCTCCAAAAGCCTAAGGGCTGGCGCGCCCCAGGCCTGGGGCTTCCTAAACTTAAGGGCTGGGGATTCCCAGGCCTGAGGTTCCCAAAACCTAAGGGCTCGGGCGCCCAAGGCCTGGGCTCCATAAGCCTAAGGGCTTGCTCGCCTCGGGCCTGGGGCTCCTTAAGCCTAAGGGCTGGGGCGCCCCAGGCTTGTGGCTCCCAAAGCCTAAGAGCTAGGGTGCCCCAGGCCTGGGGTTCCCCAAGCCTAAGGGCTGGGGGGCCCCAGGCCTGGGGCTTCCAAAGCCTAAGGGCTGGGGCGCCCCAGGCCTGGGCTTCCATAGCCTAAAGGCTGGGGCGCCCATGGCCTGGGGTTCCCTTAGGCTAAGTGTTGGGGCAACCCAGGCCTAGAGCTCCCTAAGCCTAAGGGTTGGGGCCACCCAGGCCTGGGACTCCCTAAGCCTAAGAGCTGGTGCGCCCGAGGCCTGGGGTTCCCCAAGCCTAAGGGCTGGGGTGCCCCAGGTCTGGGGGTCCCGAAGCCTAATGCCTGGTAACCACAGGCCTGGGCTCCCTAAGCCATAGCACTGGGGCACCCCAGGCCTGGGGCTCCCTAACCCTAAGGGCTGGGTCTCCCCTGGCCACGGGCTACTTAAGCCTAAGGGCTGGGGCACCCCAGGCCTGGGGCTCCCTAAGCCTAAGGGCTGTGGCGCCCCAGGCCTGGGTCTCCCTAAGCCTATGAGTTGGGGCGACCAAGGCCAGGGGCTCCCTAAGTCTAAGGGCTTGGTCGCCCAAGGCCTGGGGCTTTTAAGCCTAAGGGTTGGGGTGCTCCAGGCCAGGGGCTCCCAAATTCTAAGGGTTGGGGGTCACCTGGCCTGGGGCTCCTTAAGCCTAAAGGCGGGGGCGCCCCAGGCCTGGGGCTCCAAAAGCCTAAGGGCTGGGGCGCCCCAGGCCTGGGGCTCCCTAAGTTAAGGGCTGGGGATCCCCAGCCTGATGTTCCCAAAGCCTAAGACTTGGTCGCCTCAGGCCTGGGGCTCCTTAAGCCTAAGGGCTGGGGCACATCAGGCCTGGGGCTCCCAAAGCCTAAGGGCTGGGGTGCCCCATCTGGGGCTCCCAAAGCCTAAGGGCTGGGGCTTCTCAGGCCTGGGGCTCCCTAAGACTAACGGCTGGGCGCCCCAGGACTGGATCTCCCAAAACCTAAAGGCTGTGGCGCCCTAGGCCAGGGCCTCCCTAAGCCTAAGGGCTGGGGAGCCCAAGGCCTGGGGCTCCTTAAGGCTAAGGGCTGGGCGCCCCAGGCCTAGGGCTCCCAAAGCCTAAGGGTTGCACGGCCCAGGCCTGGGGCTCCCAAAGCTTAAGGGCTGGGGAGGCCCAGGCCTGGGGCTCCCTAAACCTATGGGCTGGGGCACCCCAGGCCTGCGGCTCCCTAAGCCTAAGGGCTGTGGCGCCCCAGCCCTGGGGCTCCCTACGCCTAAGGGCTGGGGCTCCCCAGTTCTGGGGTTCCCCAAACCTAAGGGCTGGGGCTCCCCAGGCCTCGGGCTCCCTATGCCTAAGGGCTGTGGCGCCCCAGGCTTGGGCTCCCAAAGCCTAAGGGCTTGGGCGCCCCAGCCTTGGGGCTCCATAAGACTAAGGGCTGGCGCGCCCCAGGCCTGGGGCTCCCAAGTGTAAGGGCAGGTGTGCCCCAGGCCTGGGGCTCCCAAAGTCTAAGGGCTTGGGCGGCCCTAGGCCTGGGGCACCCAAAGCCTAAGGGCTGGGGCGCACCAGGCCTAGGACTCCCTAAGACTAAGGGCTGGGGCTCCGTAGGCTTGGGGCTCTCTACGCCTAATGGCTTGGGTCCCCGGCTTCGGCTCCCAAAGCCTAAGGGCTGGGGCGCCCCAGGCCTAGGGCTACCTATGAGTAAGCGCTGGGGCGCACCGGGCATGGGTTCCCAAAGCCTAAGGGCTGGGTCGCCCCGGGTGGGGCCCCCAAAGCTTAATGGCTGGGGTGCCCCAGGCCTGGGGCTCCCGAAGCCTAAGGGATGGGGCGCACCGGACATGGGTTCCCAAAGCCTAAGGGCTGGGGTGCCCCGGGTGGGGCTCACAAAGCCTAAGTGCTGGGGCCCCCCAGGCCTGGGGCTCCCTAAACCTAAGGGCTGGGGCTCCCCAGGCCTGGGACTCCGTTCGCGTAAGGGCTGTGACGCCCCAGGCCTGGGCTCCCAAAGCCTATGGGCTGGGTCTCCCCAGGCCTGGGGCTCCCTAAGACTAAGGGCTGGGGCGCGCCAGGCATGGGGCTCCCAAAGGCTAAGGGCTGGGACTTTACAGGCCTGAGGCTCCCTAAGCCTATGGGCTGGGGCGAGCCAGGCCTGGGGCTCCCTAAGCCTAAGGGCTGGGGCGCCGCATGCCTTGGGCTCTCAAAGGCTAAGGGTTGGGGTGCCCCAATCCTGGGGCTCCATAAGCCTAAGTGCTGGGGCGCCCCAGGCCTGGGGTTCCCTAAGCATAAGGGCTGGGGCGCCTCAGTCCTGGGACTCCCAAAGCCTAAGGGCTGGGGCGCCCCAGGACTGGGGCTCCCTAAGGCTAAAATCTGGGGTGCCCCAGGCCTGGGGCACGCTAAGCCTAAGTACTGGGGCGCCCCAGGCCAGGGGCTACCTAAGCCTAAGGGTGGGGTCACCCAGGCCTGGGGCTCCCAAAGCCTAATGGCTGGGGCGCCCCATGCCTGGGGCTCCCAAAGATTAAGGGCTGGGCGCCCCAACCCTGTGGCACCCTAAGACTAAGGGCTGGGGCGCCCCAGGCCTGGGGCTCCCAAAACATAAGTGCTGGGGCGGCCCAGGCCTGGGCCTCCCAAAACCTAAGGGCTCGGGCACCGCAGGCTAGGGGCTCCCTAAGCCTAAGGCCTGGGGCTTCCTAGGCCTGGGGCTCCCTATGCCTATGGACAGGGGCGCCCCAGGCCTGGGGATCCCTAAGCTTAAGTGCTGTGGCGCCCCAGGCCAGGGGCTACCTAAGTCTAAGGGTCGGGTCGCCCCATGCCTGGGGCTCCCAAAGCCTAAGGGCTGGGGCGCCCCAGGCATGGGGCTCCCAAAGGCGAATGGCTGGGGTGCCCCATGCCTGGGGCTTCCAAAGCTTAAAGGCTGGGGCGCCTTAACGCTGCGGCACCCTAAGACTAAGGGCTGGGGCGGCCCAGGCAGGGGCTCCCTAAGCCTAAGGGCTGGGGCGCCCCAGGCATGGGGCTCCCAAAGGCTAATGGCTGGGCCGCCCCATGCCTGGGGCTCCCAAAACTTAAGGGATGGGGCAACCCAACCCTGCGGCACCCAAAGACTAAGGGCTCTGCGCCCAAGGCCTGGGGCTCCCAAAACCTAAGGGCTGGGGCGGCCAAGGCCTTGGGCTCCCAAAGCCTAAGAGCTGGGACGCCCCAGGCCGGTGGCTCCCTAAGCCGATGGTCTGGGGCGCCCCATGCATGGGGCTTCCAAATCCTAAGGGCTGGGTCGACCCAGTCCTGGGTTCCCTAAGCCCAAGGGCTGGGGCGCCCCAAGCCTGGGGCTCCCTAAGCCTAAGGGCTGTGGCGCCCCTGTTCAGGGGCTCCCAAGCCTAAGGGTTGGGGCGAACCAGACCTGGAGCTCCCTAAGCCTAAGGGTTGTGGCGCCCCAGGCCTAGGGCTTTTAAGACGAAGGGCTGGGGCGCCCCAGGCCTGGGGCTCCCAAAGCCAATGGGCTGGGTTGCCCCAGGCCAGGGGATCCCAAAGCCTAAGGGCTGGAGCGCCCCAGGCCTGGGGATCCCAAAGCCTAAGGGTTGGGGCACCCCAGGCATGGGGCTCCCTAAGCCGTAGGGCTGGCGCATTCCAGGCCTGGGACTCCCTAAGACTAAATGCTGGGGCGCCCCAGGCCAGGGGATCCCTAAGTCTAAGGGCTGGGGGTCACCAGGCCTGGAGGTCCCTAAGCATAAGGGCTGGGGCGCCCCTGGCCCGGGGCTACCAAAGCCTAAGGGCTGGGGCACACCAGGCCTGGAGGTCCCTAAGCCTAGGGGCTGGGGTGCCCCAGGCTTGGGGCTCCCAAAGCCTAAGGGCTGGGGCACCACAGAGCAGGAGCTACCTAAGCCTAAGGGCGTGGGCACCCCAGGTCTGGGGCTCCCTAAGCCTAAAGGCTGGGGCTACCGGGTCTGGGGCTACCTAAGGCTAAGGGCTGGGCCACCCTAGGCCTGGAGGTCCCTAAGCCTAAGGGCTGGGGCACCCCAGGCCTGGAGGTCCCTAAGCCTAAGGGCTGGGTCGCCCCAGCCTGGGGCTCCTTAAACCTAAGGGCTGGGGTGCCCCAGGTTTGGGACTCCTTAAGCCTAAGAGCTGGGGCGCCCAGGGCTGGGGCTCCCTAAGCCTAAGTGCTGGGGCACCACAGAGCAGGAGCTACCTAAGCCAAAAGGCGTGGGCACCCCAGGTCTGGGGATCCCTAAGCCGAAGGGCTGGGGTGCCCCAGGCATGGTGCTCCCAAAGCCTAAAGTCTGGGGCTACCGGGTCTGGGGCTACCTAAGGCTAAGGGCTGGGCCACCCTAGGCCTGGGGCTCCCAAATCCTAAGGGATGTGGCGCCGCAGGCCAGGGGCTACCTAAGCCCAAGGGCGGTGGTGCCCCAAAACTGGGGCTCCCTAAGCCTAAGGGCTGGGGCGCCCCAGGCCGGGGGCTACCAAATCCTAAGGGCTTCGGCGCCCCAGTCCTGGGTTCCCTAAGCCTAAGGCCTGGGGCGCCCCAGGACTTGGGCTCCCAAAGCATAAAGGCTGGGCGCCCAGGACGGTGGCTCCATAAGGCTAAATGCTGGGGCGCCCCAGGCCAGGGGCTACCTAAGCTTAAGGGCAGGGGCGCCCCAAGACTGGGGCTCCATAAGCCTAAGGGCTTGGTCGCCCGATGCCTGGGGCTCCTTAAGCCTAAGGGCTGGGGTGCCCGAGGCCTGGGGCTCCTTAAGCCTAAAGGCTGGGGCGCCCCAGGCATGGGGCTCCCTAAGCCTAAGGGCTGGGGCGCCCCAGGCAAGGAGCTACCTAAGCCCAAGGGCGTGGGCACCCCAGGACAGGGGCTCCCTAAGCCGAAGGGCTGGGGTGCCCCAGGCATGGGGCTCCCAAAGCCTAAAGGCTGGGGCTCCCCGGGTCTGGTGCTACCAAAGCCTAAGGACTGGGCCACCCCAGGCCTGGGGCTACCAAATCCTAAGGGATGGGGCGCCCCAGTCCTGGGTTCACTAAGCCTAAGGGCTGGGGCGCCCCAGGCTTGGGGCTCCCTAGCCTAAGGGCTGGGGCGCCCTAAGCCTGGAGTTCCCAAAACCTAAGGGCTGGGGCACCCCAGGCCAGGGGCTCCCAAAGCATAAGGGCTGGGCGCCAAGGACGGTGGCTCCATAATGCTAATGGCTGGGGCGCCCCAGGCCAGGGGCTACCTAAGCTTAAGGGCGGTGGCGCCCCAAGACTGGGGCTCCCTAAGCCGAAGGGCTGGGGTGCCCCAGGCCTATGGCTCCCAAAACCTAAGGGCTGTGGCGCCCCATGTCTGGGGCTACCTAAGCCTAAGGGATGGGGCGCCCCAGGCATGGGGATGCCAAAGCCTAAAGGCTGAGGCGTCCCTGGCCTGTGCCTCCCTAAGCCTAAGGGAGGAGGCGCCACAGGCCTGAGGCTCCCTAAGCTGATGGGCTAGGGCGCACAAGGCCTGGGGATCCCTAAGCCTAATCTCTGGGTCGCCCCAGGCCTGGGGCTCCCAAAGCCTAAGTGCTGGGACGGCCCTGGCCTGGGGTTCCCAAAGGCTAAGGGCAGGGGCGCCCCATGCCTGGGGCTCCAAAAGGCTAAGGGCGGGGGCACCCCAGGACTGGGGCTACCTAAGCCTAAGGGCTGGGGCGCACGAGGCCTGGGGCTACCAAATCCTAAGGGCTGCGGCGCCCCAGTCCTGGGTTCCCTAAACCTAAGGGCTGGGGCGCCACAGACCTGGGGCTCCCTAAGCCAAAGGCCTGGGGCGCCCCAGGCCTGGGGTTCCCAAAGCCTAAGGGCTGGGGTGCCCCAGGCCTGTGGCTCCCAAAGTGTAAGAGCTGGGGCACCCCAGGTCTGGGGCTCCCAAAACATAAGGGCTGGGTGCCCCAGGACTGGGGCTCCCTAAGTCTAAGGTTTGGGGCGCCCCAAACCTGGGCTCACTAAGCTAAGGGCTGGGGCACCCCAGGCCTGGAGATCCCTGAGTCTAAGTGCTGGGGCGCACCAGTCCTGGTGTTACCTCAGCCTAAGGGCTGGAGCACCCCAGGCCTGGGGATCCCAAAGCCTAAGGGCAGGGGCGCCCCGGGCCTGGGGTTCCCAAAGCCTAAGGGCTGGGGCACCCCCAGCCTGGGGATCCCAAAGCCTAAAGGCTGGGGCACCCAAGGCCTGGTGCTCCCTAAGACTAAGGGCTGGGGCGCCCCAGACCTGGGGCTCCCTAAGCCTAATAGCTGGGGCACTTCAGGCCTGGGGTTCCCAAAGCATAAGGGCTGGGCGCCACAGGCTTGGGCTCCCTAAGCCTAAGGGCTGGGGCGACCCGGCCCTGGGGTTCCCAAAGCCTAAGTGCTGGGGTGCCCCGGGATCTGGGGCTCCCAAGCCTAAGGGCTGTGGCTCCCCAGACCTGAGGCTCCTAAAGCCTATGGGTTGGGGCGCCCCAGGCCTGGGGCTCCCTAAGCGTAAGGGCTGGGTCGCCTCAGGCCTGGGGCTCCCTAAGCCTAAGGTCTGGGTCGCACCAGGCCTGGGGCTCCCTAAGCCTTAGGGCTGGGGCGCCCCAGGCCTGGGGCTCCCAAAGCCTAAGGGCTGGGGTGCACCAGGCCTGGGGCTCCCAAAGCCTAAGGGCTGGGGCTTCCCTTGTCTGAGGCTCCCTAAGACTAAGGGCTGGGGCGCCCCAGGACGGGGGCTCCCAAAACCTAAAAGCTGTGGCGCCCCAGGCCAGGGGCTCCCTGAGCCTAAGGGCTGGGGCGCCCAAGGCGTGGGGCTCCCTAAGCCTAAGCGCAGGGGCGCCACGGGCCTGGGATTCCCAAAGCCTAAGGGCTGGGGCACCCCCGGCCTGGGGATCCTAAAGCCTAAAGGCTGGGGCACCCAAGGCCTGGGGCTCCCTAAGCCTAATAGCTGGGGCGCTTCAGGCCTGGGGCTCCCAAAGCATAAGGGCTGGGCGCCCCAGGCTTGGGCTCCCTAAGCCTAAGGGCTGGGGCGCCCCGGTCCTGGGGTTCCCAAAGCCTAAGTGCTGTGGCTCCCCAGACCTTAGGCTCCCAAAGCCTATGGGCCGGGGCGCCCCAGGCCTGGGGCTCCCTAAGCCTAAGGGCTGGGGCACCCAAGGCGTGGGGCTCCCTAAGGCTAAGGGCTGGGCACCCAGGCCTGGGGCTCCTTAAGCCTATGGGCTGGGGCCCCAGGCCTGTGGCTCCCTAAGCCTAAGGTTGGGTTCGACCCAGGCCAGGGGCTCCATAAGCCTAAGTGCTGGGGTGCCCCAGGCCTGGGGCTCCCTAATCCTAAGGGTTGGGGTGACCCAGGGCTGGGTCTCCCTAAGCCTAAGGGCTGGGGGGCCCAAAGCCTGGGGCTTTTAAGTCTAAGTGCGGGGGCGCTCCAGGCAAGGGGCTCCCTAAGTATAAGGGCTGGGGGTCACCGGGCCTGGGGCTCCCTAAGCCTAAGGCTGGGTCACCCCAGGCCTGGGGCTCCTTAAGCCTAAGGGCTGGGACGACCCAGGAATGGGGCTACTTAAGCCTAAGGACTGGGGCGCCCCAGGCCTGGGGCTCCCAAAGGCTAAGGGCTGTGGTGCCCCATGCCTGGGGCTCCCAAAGCCCAAGGGCTGGGGCTTCCCAGCCCTGGGGCTCCCTAAGCCTAAGGGCGGGGCGAGCCAGGACTGGGGCTCCCAAAGCCTAAGGGCTGGGTCGCCCCAGGCTTGGGGCTCCCATAGCCTAAGGAATGGGACGCCCCAGGCCTGGGGCTCCCAAAGGCTAAGGGCTGCGGCGCCCAATGCCTTTGGCTCTCAAAGGCTAAGGGCTTGGGTGCCCCAAGACTGGGGCTCCCTAAGCCTAAGTGCTGTGGAGCCCCAGGCCTGGGGCTCCCTAAGCCTAAGGGCTGGGGCGCCCCAGGCCTGAGGCTCCCTAAGACTAAGGGCTGGGGTGCCCCAGGCCAGGAGCTACCTAAGCCTAAGAGCGGGGTCGCCCCAGGCGTGGGGCTCCCAAAGCCTAATGGCTGTGGGGCCCCATGCCTGGGGCTCCCAAAGCTTAAGGGCTGGGGGTCACCTGGCCTGGGGCTCCCTAAGCCTAAGGGCTGGGGCGGTTCAGGACTGGGGCACCCAAAGCCTAAGGACGGGGGCGCCCCAGGCCTGGGGCTCCAAAATCCTAAGGGCTGGGGCGCCCCAGGCCTGGGCACCCAAACCCTAAAGGCTGGGGCTACCGGGTCTGGGCCTACCTAAGGCTAAGGGCTGGGCTACCCTAGGCCTGGGGCTCCCAAATCCTAAGGGATGTGGCGCCCCAGGCCAGGGGCTACCTAAGCCTAAGGGCGGGGTTGCCCCAAAACTGGGGCTCCCTAAGCCTAAGGGCTGGGGCGCCCCAGGCCTGGGGTTCCCAAATCCTAAGGGCTTCGGCGCCCCAGTCCTGGGTTCCCTAAGCCTAAGGGCTGGGGCGCCCCAAGCCTGGGGCTCCCAAAGCATAAGGGCTGGGCGCCCAGGACGGTGGCTCCATAAGGCTAAATGCTGGGGCGCCCCAGGCCAGGGGCTACCTAAGCTTAAGGGCAGGGGCACCCCAAGACTGGGGCTCCCTAAGCCGAAGGGCTGGGGTGCCCCAGGCCTATGGCTCCCAAAACCTAAGGGCTTGGCGCCCCAGGTCTAGGGCTACCTAAGCCTAAGGGATGGGGCGCCCCAGGCATGGGGATGCCAAAGCCAAAAGGCTGGGGCGTCCCTGGCCTGTGCCTCCCTAAGCCTAAGGGAGGGGGCGCCCCAGGCCTGAGGCTCCCTATGCCGATGTGCTGGGGCGCCCAAGGCCTGGGGATCCCTAAGCCTAAGGGCTGGGACGTCCCAGGCCTGGGGTTCCCAAAGGCTAAGGGCTGGGGCGCCCCATGCCTGGGGCTCCCAATGGCTAAGGGCGGGGGCACCACATGCTTGGGGCTCCCTAAGCCAAAGGGCTGGGGAGCCCCAGGCCTGGGGCTCCTAAAGCCTAAGGGCTATGGCGCCCCAGGTCTGGGGCTACCTAAGCCTAAGGGCTGGGACGGCCCAGGCCGGTGGCTCCCTAAGCCTTAGTGCAGGGGCGCCCCAGGCCACGGGCTACCTAAGCCTGAGGGCGAGGGCGCCCCAGGCCTGTGACTCCCTAATCCGAAGGTCTGGGGCGCCACATGCATGGGGCTCCCAAATCCTAAGGGCTGGGTCGCCCCAGTCCTGGGTTCCATAAGCCTAAGGGCTAGGGTGCCCCAGGCCTGGGGCTCCCTAAGCCTAAGGACTGGGGTGCCCCAGGCCTGGGGCTCCCAAAGGCTAATGGCTGGGGTGCCCCAGGCCTGGGACTCCCAAAGCCTAAGGGCTGGGTCGCCCCAGGCCTGGTGATCCCAAAGCGTAAGGGCTGGAGCGCCCCAGGCCTGGGAATCCCAAAGCCTAAGTGCTGGGACGCCCCAGGCCTGGGGCTCCCTAAGCATTAGAACTGGCGCACTCCAGGCCTGGGACTCCCTAAGACTAAGTGCTTGGGCGCCCCAGGCCAGGGGATACCTAAGTCTAAGGGCTGGGGGTCACCAGGCCTGGAGGTCCCTAAGCCTAAGGGATGGGGCGCCCCTGGCCTGGGGCACCCAAAGCCTAAGGGCTGGGGCGCCCCAGGCTGGGGGTCCCTAAGCCTAGGGGCTGGGGTGCCCCAGGCTTGGGGCTCCAAAAACCTAAAGGCTGGGGCGCCCCAGCCCTGGGGCTCCCTAACCTAAGGGCTGGGGGGCCCCAGGCCTGGGGCTCCATAAGCCTAAGGGCTGGATCGCCCGATGCCGGGGGCTCCTTAAGCCTAAGGGCTGGGGTGCCCGAAGCCTGGGGCTCCTTAAGCCTAAAGGCTGGGGCGCCCCAGGCATGGTGCTCCCTAAGCCTAAGGGCTGGGGCGCCCCAGGCCAGGAGCTACCTAAGCCCAAGGGCGTGGGCTCCCCGGGTCTGAGGCTACCTAAGCCTAAGGGCTGGGCCACCCCAGGCCTGGGGCTACCAAATCCTAAGGGATGGGGCGCCCCAGTCCTGGGTCCACTAAGCCTAAGGGCTGGGGCGCCCCAGGCCTGGGGCTCCCTAAGCCTAAGGGCTGGGGCGCCCTAAGCCTGGGGTTCCCAAAACCTAAGGGCTGGGGCACCCCAGGCCTGGGGCTCCCAAAACCTAAGGGCTGGGCGCCCCAGGACTGTGGCTCCCTAAGGCTAAATGCTGGGGCGCCCCAGGCCAGGGGCTACCTAAGTCTAAGGGTGGGGGCGCCCCATACCTGGGGCTCCCTAAGCCGAAGGGCTGGGGTGCCCCAGGCCTATGGCTCCCAAAGCCTAAGGGCTGTGGCGCCCCAGGTCTGAGGCTACCTAAGCCTAAGGGATGGGGCGCCCCAGGCATGGGGATGCCAAAGCCTAAGAGCTGGGGCGTCCCTGGCCTGTGCCTCCCTAAGCCTAAGAGCGGGGGCGCCCCACCCTGAGGCTTCCTAAGCCGATGGGCTGGGGCGCCCAAGGCTTGGGGCTCCCTAAGCCTTAGGGCTGTCGCACTCCAGGCCTGGGACCCCCTAAGACTAAGTGCTTGGGCGCCCCAGGCCAGGGGATCCCTAATTCTAACGGCTGGGGGTTACCAGGCCTGGAGGTCCCTAAGCCTAAGGTATGGGGCGCCCCTGGCCTGGGGCTCCCAAGCCTAAGGGCTGGGGCACCCCAGGCCAGGGGGTCCCTAATACTAGGGGCTGTGGTGCCCCAGGCTTGGGGCTCCCAAAGCGTAAGGGATGGGGCACCCCTGGCCTGGGCTCCCAAACCTAAGGGCTGGGCCACCCCAGGCCAGGGCGTCCCTAAGCCTAGGGGCTGGGGGGCCCCAGGCTTGGGGCTCCCAAAGCCTAAGGGCTGGGGCGCCCCAGCCCTGGGGCTCCCTAAGACTAAGGGCTGGAGCGCCCCAGGCCTGGGCTCCCTAAGCCTAAGGGCTGGGTCGCCCGATGCCTGGGGCTCCATAACCCTAAGGGCTGGTGTGCCCGAGGCCTGGGGCTCCTTAAGCCTAATGGCTGGGGCGCCCCAGGCCTGGGGCTCCCTAAGCCTAAGGGCTGGGGCGCCCAGGGCTGGGGCTTCCTAAGCCTAAATGCTGGGGCGCCCCAGGCCAGGAGCTACCTAAGCCTAAAGGCGTGGGCCCCCCAGGTCTGGGGCTCCCTAATCCGAAGGGCTGGGGTGCCCCAGGCATGGGGCTTCCAAAGCCAAAAGGCTGGGGCTCCCCGGGTCTGGGGCTACCTAAGGCTAAGGGCTGGGCCACACCAGGCCAGGGGCTCCCAAATCCTAAGGGATGGGGCACCCCAGTCCTGGTTTCACTAAGCCTAAGGGCTGGGGCGCCCCTGGCCTGGGGCTCCCTAAGCTTAAGGGCTGGGGCGCCCCAGGCCTGGGGCTCCCAAAGCATAAGGGCTGGGTGCCCGAGGACTGTGGCTCCCTAAGGCTAAGTGCTGGGGCGCCCCAGGCCTGGGGCTACCTAAGCCTAAGGGCGGGGGCGCCCCAAAACTGGGGCTCCCTAATACGAAGGGCTGGGGTGCCCCAGGCCTATGGCTCCCAAAGCCTAAGGGCTGTGGCGCTCCAGGTCTGGGGCTACCTAATCCTAATGGATGGGGCGCCCCAGGCATGGGGATGCGAAAGCCTAAGGGCTGGTGCGTCCCTGGCCTGTGCCTCCCCAAGCCTAAGGGCGGGGGTGCCACTGGCCTGAGGCTACCTAAGCCGATGGGCTAGGGCGCACAAGGCCTAGGGATCCCTAAGCCTAATGGCTGGGTCGCCCCAGGCCTGGGGCTCCCTAAGCCTAAGTGCTGGGACGGCCCTTGCCTGGGGTTCCCAAAGGCTAAGGGCCGGGGCGCCCCAAGCCTGGGGCTCCCAAAGGCTAAGGGCGGGGGCACCCCAGGCCTGGGGCTACCTAAGCCTAAGGGCTGGGGCGCCCAAGGCCTGGGGCTACTAAATCCTAAGGGTTGCGTCGCCCCAGTCCTGGGTTCCCCAAACCTAAGGGCTGGGGCGCCCCAGGCCTGGGGTTCCCAAAGTGTAAGAGCTGGGGGGCCCCAGGTCTGGGGCTCCCAAAGCATAAGGGCTGGGCGCCCCAGGACTGGGGCTCCCTAAGCCTAAGGTTTGGGGCGCCCCAAACCTGGGCTCCTTAAGCTAAGGGCAGGGGCACCCCAGGCCTGAAGATCCCTAAGTCTAAGTGCTGGGGCGCACCAGTCCTGGGGTTACCTCAGCGTAAGGGCTGGAGCACCCCAGGCCTGGGGATCCCAAAGCCTAAGGGCAGGGGCGCCACGGGCCTGGGGTTCCCAAAGCCTAAGGGCTGGGGCACCCCCGGCCTGGGGATC
The DNA here is from genome assembly GCF_050624435.1 of Tenrec ecaudatus. Lineage (NCBI taxonomy): Eukaryota > Metazoa > Chordata > Mammalia > Afrosoricida > Tenrecidae > Tenrec > Tenrec ecaudatus. Next base: position 23,320 of record NW_027457986.1, read on the forward strand.
CCAAAGCCTAAAGGCTGGGGCACCCAAGGCCTGGGGCTCCCTAAGCCTAAGGGCTGGGGCGCCCCAGACCTGGGGCTCCCTAAGCCTAATAGCTGGGGCGCTTCACGCCTGGGGCTCCCAAAGCATAAGGGCTGGGCGCCCCAGGCTTGGGCTCATTAAGCCTAAGGGCTGGGGCGTCCCGGTCCTGGGGTTCCCAAAGCCTAAGTGCTGTGGCTCCCAGACCTGAGGCTCCCAAAGCCTATGGGCTGGGGCGCCCCAGGCCTGGGGCTCCCTAAGCCTAAGGGCTGGGTCGCCTCAGGCTTGGGGCTCCCTAAACCTAAGGTCTGGGTCGCACCAGGCCTGGGGCTCCCTAAACCTAAGGGAAGGGGTGCCCCAGGCCTGGGGCTCCCAAAGCCTAAGGGCTGGGGCTTCCCTTGTCTGGGGCTCCCTAAGACTAAGGGCTGGGTCGCCCCAGGCCTGGTGATCCCAAAACCTAAGGGCTGGAGCGCCCCAGGCCTGGGAATCCCAAAGCCTAAGGGCTGGGCGCCCCAGTCCTGGGGCTCCCTAAGCCTTAGGGCTGGCGCACTCCAGGCCTGGGACTCCCTAAGACTAAGTGCTTGGGCGCCCCAGGCCAGGGGATCCCTAAGTCTAAGGGCTGGGGGTCACCATGCCTGGAGGTCCCTAAGCCTAAGGGATGGGGCGCCCCTGGCCTGGGGCACCCAAAGCCTAAGGGCTGGGGCGCCCCAGGCCTGGGGGTCCCTAAGCCTAGGGGCTGGGGTGCCCCAGGCTTGGGGCTCCAAAAACCTAAAGGCTGGGGCGCCCCAGCCCAGGGGCTCCCTAACCTAAGAGCTGGGGGGCCCCAGGCCTGGGGCTCCATAAGCCTAAGGGCTGGGTCGCCCGATGCCGGGGGCTCCTTAAGCCTAAGGGCTGGGGTGCCCGAGGCCTGGGGCTCCTTAACCTAAAGGCTGGGGCGCCCCAGGCATGGGGCTCCCTAAGCCTAAGGGCTGGCGCGCACCAGGCCAGGAGCTACCTAAGCCCAAGGGCGTGGGCGCCCCAGGTCAGGGGCTCCCTAAGCTTAAAGGCTGGGGCTCCCCGGGTCTGAGGCTACCTAAGCCTAAGGGCTGGGCCACCCCAGGTCTGGGGCTACCAAATCCTAAGGGATGGGTCGCCCCAGTCCTGGGATCACTAAGCCTAAGGGCTGGGTCGCCCCAGGCCTGGGGCTCCCTAAGCCTAAGGGCTGGGCGCCCCAGGACTGTGGCTCCCTAAGGTTAAATGCTGGGGCGCCCCAGGCCAGGGGCTACCTAAGTCTAAGGGTGGGGGCGCCCCAAAACTGGGGATCCCTAAGCCAAAGGGCTGGGGTGCCCCAGGCCTATGGCTCCCAAAGCCTAAGGGCTGTGGCGCCCCAGGTCTGGGGCTACCTAAGCCTAAGGGATGGGGCGCCCCAGGCATGGGGATGCCAAAGCCTAAGAGCTGGGGCGCCCAAGGCTTGGGGCTCCCTAAGCCTTAGGGCTGTCGCACTCCAGGCCTGGGACTCCCTAAGACTAAGTGCTTGGGCGCCCCAGGCCAGGAGATCCCTAAGTCTAAGGGCTGGGGGTCACCAGGCCTGGAGGTCCCTAAGCCTAAGGGATGGGGCGCCCCTGGCCAGGGGCTCCCAAGCCTAAGGGCTGGGGCACCCCAGGCCAGGGGGTCCCTAAGACTAGGGGCTGGGGTGCCCCAGCCTTGGGGCTCCCAAAGCTTAAGGCTGGGGCGCCCCAGCCCTGGGGCTACCTAAGACTAAGGGCTGGAGCGCCCCAGGCCTGGGGCTCCCTAAGCCTAAGGGCTGGGTCGCCCGAAGCCTGGGGCTCCATAACCCTAAGGGCTGGGGTGCCCGAGGCCTGGGGCTCCTTAAGCCTAATGGCTGGGGCGACCCAGGCCTGGGGCTCCCTAAACCTAAGGGCTGGGGCGCCCAGGGCTGGGGCTTCCTAAGCCTAAGTGCTGGGGCGCCCCAGGCCAGGAGCTACCTAAACCTAAGGGCGTGGGCCCCCCAGGTCTGGGGCTCCCTAATCCGAAGGGCTGGGGTGCCCCAGGCATGGGGCTTCCAAAGCCAAAAGGCTGGGGCTCCCCGCGTCTGGGGCTACCTAAGGCTAAGGGCTGGGCCACGCCAGGCCAGGGGCTCCCAAATCCTAAGGGATGGGGCGCCCCAGTCCTGGGTTCACTAAGCCTAAGGGCTGGGGCGCCCCTGGCCTGCGGCTCCCTAAGCCTAAGGGCTGGGGCGCCCCAGGCCTGGGGCTCCCAAAGCATGAGGGCTGGGCGCCCGAGGACTGTGGCTCCCTAAGGCTAAGTGCTGGGGCGCCCCAGGCCTGGGGCTACCTAAGCCTAAGGGCGGGGGCGCCCCAAAACTGGGGCTCCCTAAGACGAAGGGCTGGGGTGCCCCAGGCCTATGGCTCCCAAAGCCTAAGGGCTTTGGCGCCCCAGGTCTGGGGCTACCTAATCCTAATGGATGGGGCGCCCCAGGCATGGGGATGCCAAAGCCTAAGGGCTGGTGCGTCCCTGGCCTGTGCCTCCCCAAGCCTAAGGGCGGGGGCGCCACAGGCCTGAGGCTCCCTAAGCCGATGGGCTAGGGCGCACAAGGCCTAGGGATCCCTAAGCCTAATGGCTGGGTCGCCCCAGACCTGGGGCTCCCTAAGCCTAATAGCTGGGGCGCTTCACGCCTGGGGCTCCCAAAGCATAAGGGCTGGGCGCCCCAGGCTTGGGCTCATTAAGCCTAAGGGCTGGGGCGTCCCGGTCCTGGGGTTCCCAAAGCCTAAGTGCTGTGGCTCCCAGACCTGAGGCTCCCAAAGCCTATGGGCTGGGGCGCCCCAGGCCTGGGGCTCCCTAAGCCTAAGGGCTGGGTCGCCTCAGGCTTGGGGCTCCCTAAGCCTAAGGTCTGGGTCGCACCAGGCCTGGGGCTCCCTAAACCTAAGGGAAGGGGTGCCCCAGGCCTGGGGCTCCCAAAGCCTAAGGGCTGGGGCTTCCCTTGTCTGGGGCTCCCTAAGACTAAGGGCTGGGTCGCCCCAGGCCTGGTGATCCCAAAACCTAAGGGCTGGAGCGCCCCAGGCCTGGGAATCCCAAAGCCTAAGGGCTGGGCGCCCCAGTCCTGGGGCTCCCTAAGCCTTAGGGCTGGCGCACTCCAGGCCTGGGACTCCCTAAGACTAAGTGCTTGGGCGCCCCAGGCCAGGGGATCCCTAAGTCTAAGGGCTGGGGGTCACCATGCCTGGAGGTCCCTAAGCCTAAGGGATGGGGCGCCCCTGGCCTGGGGCACCCAAAGCCTAAGGGCTGGGGCGCCCCAGGCCTGGGGGTCCCTAAGCCTAGGGGCTGGGGTGCCCCAGGCTTGGGGCTCCAAAAACCTAAAGGCTGGGGCGCCCCAGCCCAGGGGCTCCCTAACCTAAGAGCTGGGGGGCCCCAGGCCTGGGGCTCCATAAGCCTAAGGGCTGGGTCGCCCGATGCCGGGGGCTCCTTAAGCCTAAGGGCTGGGGTGCCCGAGGCCTGGGGCTCCTTAACCTAAAGGCTGGGGCGCCCCAGGCATGGGGCTCCCTAAGCCTAAGGGCTGGCGCGCACCAGGCCAGGAGCTACCTAAGCCCAAGGGCGTGGGCGCCCCAGGTCAGGGGCTCCCTAAGCTTAAAGGCTGGGGCTCCCCGGGTCTGAGGCTACCTAAGCCTAAGGGCTGGGCCACCCCAGGTCTGGGGCTACCAAATCCTAAGGGATGGGTCGCCCCAGTCCTGGGATCACTAAGCCTAAGGGCTGGGTCGCCCCAGGCCTGGGGCTCCCTAAGCCTAAGGGCTGGGCGCCCCAGGACTGTGGCTCCCTAAGGTTAAATGCTGGGGCGCCCCAGGCCAGGGGCTACCTAAGTCTAAGGGTGGGGGCGCCCCAAAACTGGGGATCCCTAAGCCAAAGGGCTGGGGTGCCCCAGGCCTATGGCTCCCAAAGCCTAAGGGCTGTGGCGCCCCAGGTCTGGGGCTACCTAAGCCTAAGGGATGGGGCGCCCCAGGCATGGGGATGCCAAAGCCTAAGAGCTGGGGCGCCCAAGGCTTGGGGCTCCCTAAGCCTTAGGGCTGTCGCACTCCAGGCCTGGGACTCCCTAAGACTAAGTGCTTGGGCGCCCCAGGCCAGGAGATCCCTAAGTCTAAGGGCTGGGGGTCACCAGGCCTGGAGGTCCCTAAGCCTAAGGGATGGGGCGCCCCTGGCCAGGGGCTCCCAAGCCTAAGGGCTGGGGCACCCCAGGCCAGGGGGTCCCTAAGACTAGGGGCTGGGGTGCCCCAGCCTTGGGGCTCCCAAAGCTTAAGGCTGGGGCGCCCCAGCCCTGGGGCTCCCTAAGACTAAGGGCTGGAGCGCCCCAGGCCTGGGGCTCCCTAAGCCTAAGGGCTGGGTCGCCCGAAGCCTGGGGCTCCATAACCCTAAGGGCTGGGGTGCCCGAGGCCTGGGGCTCCTTAAGCCTAATGGCTGGGGCGACCCAGGCCTGGGGCTCCCTAAACCTAAGGGCTGGGGCGCCCAGGGCTGGGGCTTCCTAAGCCTAAGTGCTGGGGCGCCCCAGGCCAGGAGCTACCTAAACCTAAGGGCGTGGGCCCCCCAGGTCTGGGGCTCCCTAATCCGAAGGGCTGGGGTGCCCCAGGCATGGGGCTTCCAAAGCCAAAAGGCTGGGGCTCCCCGCGTCTGGGGCTACCTAAGGCTAAGGGCTGGGCCACGCCAGGCCAGGGGCTCCCAAATCCTAAGGGATGGGGCGCCCCAGTCCTGGGTTCACTAAGCCTAAGGGCTGGGGCGCCCCTGGCCTGGGGCTCCCTAAGCCTAAGGGCTGGGGCGCCCCAGGCCTGGGGCTCCCAAAGCATGAGGGCTGGGCGCCCGAGGACTGTGGCTCCCTAAGGCTAAGTGCTGGGGCGCCCCAGGCCTGGGGCTACCTAAGCCTAAGGGCGGGGGCGCCCCAAAACTGGGGCTCCCTAAGACGAAGGGCTGGGGTGCCCCAGGCCTATGGCTCCCAAAGCCTAAGGGCTTTGGCGCCCCAGGTCTGGGGCTACCTAATCCTAATGGATGGGGCGCCCCAGGCATGGGGATGCCAAAGCCTAAGGGCTGGTGCGTCCCTGGCCTGTGCCTCCCCAAGCCTAAGGGCGGGGGCGCCACAGACCTGAGGCTCCCTAAGCCGATGGGCTAGGGCGCACAAGGCCTAGGGATCCCTAAGCCTAATGGCTGGGTCGCCCCAGCCCTGGGGCTCCCTAAGCCTAAGTGCTGGGACGGCCCTGGCCTGGGGTTCCCAAAGGTAAGGGCCAGGGCGCCCCATGCCTGGGGCTCCCAAAGGATAAGGGCGTTGCACCCCAGGCCTGGGGCTACCTAAGCCTAAGGGCTGGGGCGCCCAAGGCCTGGGGCTACCAAATCCTAAGGGCTGCGGCGCCCCAGTCCTGGGTTCCCTAAACCTAAGGGCTGGGGCGCCACAGACTGGGGCTCCCTAAGCCTAAGGCCTGGGGCGCCCCAGGCCTGGGGTTCCCAAAGCGCAAGAGCTGGTGGGCCACAGGTCTGGGGCTCCCAAAGCATAAGGGCTGGGCGCCCCAGGACTGGGGCTCCCTAAGCCTAAGGTTTGGGGCGCCCCAAGCCTTGGCTCCCTAAGCTAAGGGCTGGAGCACCCCAGGCCTGGAGATCCCTAAGTCTAAGTGCTGGGGCGCACCAGTCCTGGGGTTACCTCAGCGTAAGGGCTGGAGCACCCCAGGCCTGGGGCTCCCTAAGCCTAAGTGCTGTGACGGCCCTGGCCTGGGGTTCCCAAAGGCTAAGGGCGCGGGCACCCCAGGCCTGGGGCTACCAAGTCCTAAGGGCTGCGGCGCCCCAGTCCTGGGTTCCCTAAACCTAAGGGTTGGGGCGCCACAGACCTGGGGCTCCCTAAGCCTAAGGCCTGGGGCGCCCCAGGCCTGGGGTTCCCAAAGCGTAAGAGCTGGTGGGCCCCAGGTCTTGGGCTCCCTAAGCCTAAGGTTTGGGGTGCCCCAAGTCTGGGCTCCCTAACCTAAGGGCTGGGGCACCCCAGGCCTGGAGATCCCTAAGTCTAAGTGCTGGGGCGCACCAGTCCTGGGGTTACCTCAGCGTAAGGGCTGGAGCACCCCAGGCCTGGGGATCCCAAAACCTACGGGCAGGGGCGCCACGGGCCTGGGGTTCCCAAAGCCTAAGGGCTGGGGCACCCCCGGCCTGGGGATCCCAAAGCCTAAAGGCTGGGGCACCCAAGGCCTGGGGCTCCCTAAGCCTAAGGGCTGGGGCGCCCCAGACCTGGGGCTCCCTAAGCCTAATAGCTGGGGCACTTCACGCCTGGGGCTCCCAAAACATAAGGGCTGGGCGCCCCAGGCTTGGCTCATTTAGCCTAAGGGCTGGGGCGTCCCGGTCCTGGGGTTCCCAAAGCCTAAGTGCTGTGGCTCCCCAGACCTGAGGCTCCCAAAGCCTATGGGCTGGGGCGCCCCAGGCCTGGGGCTCCCTAATCCAAAGGGCTGGGTCGCCTCAGGCTAGGGGCTCCCTAAGCTTTAGGGCTGGGGTGCCCCAGGCCTAGGGCTCCCAAAGCCTAAGGGCAGGGGTGCCCCAGGCCTGGGGCTCCCAAAGCCTAAGGGCAGGGGCTACCCTTGTCTGGGGCTCCCTAAGACTAAGGGCTGGGGCGCCCCAGGACGGGGGCTCCCAAAACCTAAAAGCTGTCGCTCCCCAGGCCAGGGGCTCCCTGAGCCTAAGGACTGGGGCGACCCACGCCTGGGGCTACCTAAGTCTAAGGGCTGGGGCTCCCCAGGCCTGGGGCTCCCAAAGGCTAAGGGCTGTGGTGCCCCAGGCCTGGGGCTCCCAAAGCCCAAGGGCTGGGGCTTTAAAGCACTGGGGCTCCCAAAGTCTAAGGGATGGGACGCCCCAGGCCTGGGGCTCCCTAAGCCTAAGGCCTGGGGCGCCAAGGCCTGAGGCTCCCTAAGACTAAGGGCTGGGGCGCCCCAGGCCAGGGGCTACCTAAGCCTAAGGGCGGGGTCGCCCCAGGCCTGGGGCTCCCAAAGCCTAATGGCTGTGGGGCCCCATGCCTGGGGCTCCCAAAACTTAAGGGCTGGGCGCCCCTAACCAGCGGCACCCTAAGACTAAGGGCTGGGGCGCCCCAGGGCTGGGGCTCCCAAAACCTAAGAGCTGGGGCGGCCCAGGCCTGGGGCACCCAAAGCCTAAGGGCTGGGGTCCCCAGGCTAGGGGCTCCCTAATCCTAAGGGCTGGGGCGACCCAGGCCTGTGTCTCCGTTAGCCTATGAGTTGGGGCGACCCAGGCCAGGGGCTCCCTAAGCATAAGGGCTGGGGCGCCCAAGGCCTGGGGCTTTTTAGCCTAAGGGCTTGGGTGCTCCAGCCTAAGGGCTCCCTAAGCCTAAGGGCTGGGGGGCTCAGGACTGGGGCACCCAAAGCCTAAGGGCGGGGGCGCCCCAGGCCTGGGGCTCCAAAAGCCTAAGGGCTGTGGCGCCCCAGGCCTGGGCTCCCAAAGCCTAAAGGCTGGGGCGCCCAAGGCCTGGGGCTCCCTAAGGCTAAGGGTTGGGGCGCCCCAGTCCTGGCGCTCCCTAAGCCTAAGGGTTGGGGCACCCGAGGCCTGGGGGTCCCCAAGCCTAAGGACTTGGGCGCCCCAGGCCTGGGCATCCCGAAGCCTAAGGCCTGGGGCACCCCAGGCCTGGGCTCCCTAAGCCTTAGGACTGGGGCACCCCAGGCCTGGGGCTCCGTAAGCCTAAGGGCTGGGTCTCCCCAGGCCACGGCTCCTTAAGCCTAAGGGCTGGGGCGCCCCAGGTCTGGGGCTCCCTAAGCCTAAGGGCTGGGGCGCCCCAGGCCTGTGGCTTGCAAAGCCTAAGGGCTGGGGCTTCACAGGCCTGAGTTTCCCTAAGCCTATGGGCTGGGGCGAGCCAGGCCTGGGGCTCCCTAAGCCTAAGGGCTGGGGCGCCCCAGTCCTGGGGCTCCCAAAGCATAAGGGCTGGGCGCCCCAGGACTGGGGTTCCCTAAGTCTAAGGGCTGGGGCGCCCCAGGCGTAGGGCTCCCTAAGCCTAAGGGCTGGGGCGCCCCAGGCCTGGGGCTCCCTAAGCCTAAGGCCTGGGGCACCAAGGCCTGAGGCTCCCTAAGAATAAGGGCTGGGGCGCCCCAGGCCAGGGGCTACCTAAGCCTAAGGGCGGGGTCGCCCCAGGCCTGGGGCTCCCAAAGCCTAATGGCTGTGGGGCCCCATGCTTGGGCCTCCCAATGCTTAAGGGCTGGGCGCCCCAACCCTGCGGCACCCTAAGACTAAGTGCTGGGGCGCCCCAGGCCTGGGCCTCCCAAAACCTAAGAGCTGGAGCGGCACAGGCCTGGGGCACCCAAAGTCTAAGGGCTGGGGTCCCCAGGCTAGGGGCTCCCTAATCCTAAGGGCTGGGGCGACCCAGGGCTGGGTCTCCCTAAGCCTAAGAGTTGGGGCGACCCAGGCCAGGGTCTCCCTAAGCCTAAGGGCTGGGGCGCCCAAGGCCTGGGGCTTTTAAGCCTAAGGGATGGGGTGCTCCAGGCCAGGGGCTCCCTAAGTCTAAGGGCTGGGGGTCACCTGGCCTGGGGCTCCCTAAGCCTAAGGGCGGGGGCGCCAAAGGGCTGGTGCTCCAAAAGCCTAAGGGCTGGGGCGCCCCAGGCCTGGGGCTCCCTAAGCATAAAGGCTGGGGCTCCCCAGGCCTGGGGCTCCCTACGCCTAAGGGCTGTGGTGCCCCAGGCCTGGGCTCCCAAAGCCTAAAGGTTGGGGCGCCCAAGGCCTGGGGCTCCCTAAGGCTAAGGGTTGGGTCGCCCCAGGCCTGGGGCTCCCTAAGCCTAAGGACTGGGGCGCCTGAGGTCTGGGGTCCCCAAACCTAAGGGCTGGGGCGCCCCAGGCCTGGGCGTCCCGAAGCCTAAGGCCTTTGGCACCCCAGGCCTGGGCTCCCTAAGCCTTAGGACTGGGGCACCCCAGGCGTGGGGCTACCTAAGCCTAAGGGCTGGGTCTCCCCAGGCCACGGGCTCCTTAAGCCTAAGGGCTGGGGCGCCCCATGTCTGGGGCCCCCTAAGTCTTAGGGCTGGGGGTCACCTGGCCTGGGGCTCCCTAAGCCTAAGGGCTGGGACCGCTCAGGCTTGAGGCTCCCTAAGCCTAAGGGCTGGGGCGAGCCAGGCCTGGGGCTCCCTAAGCCTAAAGGCTGGGGCGACGCAGGCCTGTGGCTCCCAAATCCTAAGGGCTGGGTGCTGGGCGCCCCAGGACTGGGGCTCCCTAAGGCTAAGGGCTGGGGCGCCCCAGGCCTGGGACTCTCTAATCCTAAGGGCAGGGGCGCATCAGGCTTGGGGCGCCCTAAGCCTAAGGGCTGGGGCGACCCAGGCCTGGGGATCCCTAACCTAAATGCTTGGGCTCCCGAGGCCAGGGTTCTATCTAAGCCTAAGGGCGGGGCGCCCCAAGACTGGGGCTCCCTAAGCCTAAATGATGTGGCGCCCCAGGCCTGTGGCTCCCTAAGCCTAAGGGTTGGGGTGCCCCAGTCCTGGGGCTCCCAAAGCATAAGGGCTGGGCGCCCCAGGACTGGGGCTCCCTAAGGCTAAGGGCTGGGGCGCCCCAGGCCAGCGGCTACCTAAGCATAAGGGCGGGGTCGCCCCTGGCCTGGGGCTCCCAAAGCCTAAGTGCTGTGGGGCCCCATGCCTGGGGCTCCCAAAGCTTAAGGGCTGGGCGCCTCAATCCTGCGGCACCCTAAGACTAAGGGCTGGGGTGTTCCAGGCCAGGGGCTCCCTAAGTCTAAGGGCTGAGGGTCACCTGGCCTGGGGCTCCCTAAGCCTAAGAGCTGGGGCGGCTCAGGACTGGGGCACCCAAAGCCTAACGGCTGTGGCGCCCCAAGCCTGGACTCCCAAAGCCTAAAGGCTGGGGCGCCCAAGTCCTGGGGCTCCCTAAGGCTAAGAGTTGGGGAGCCCCAGGCCTGGGGCTCCCTAAGCCTAAGGGCTGGGGCGCCCGAGGCCTGGGGGTCCCCAAGCCTAAGGGCCGGGGCACCCCAGGCCTGGGCGTCCCAAAGCCTAAGGCCTGGGGCACCCCAGGCCTGGGCTCTCTAAGCCTTAGGACTGGGGCACCCCAGGCCTGGGGCTCCCTAAACCTAAGGGCTGGGTCTCCCCAGGCCACGGGCTCCTTAAGCCTAAGGGCTGGGGCGCCCCAGGCCTTGGGCTCCCTAAGCCTATGGTTGGGGCGACCCAGGGCTGGGTCTCCCTAAGCCTAAGGGCTGGGGGGCCCAGGGCCTGGGGCTTTCAAGTCTAAGTACTGGGGCGCTCCAGGCCAAGGTCTCCCTAAGTCTAAGGACTGGGTGTCACCGGGCCTGGGGCTCCCTAAGCCTAAGGCTGGTTCACCCTAGGCCTGGGGCTCCTTAAGCCTAAGGGCTGGGGCACCACAGGCCTGGGCGTTCCGAAGCCTAAGGCCTGGGGCACCCCAGGCCTGGTCTCTCTAAGCCTTAGGACTGGGGCACCCCAGGCCTGGGGCTCCCTAATCCTATGGTTGGGGCGACCCAGGGCTGGGTCTCCCTAAGCCTAAGGGCTGGGGGGCCCAGGGCCTGGGGCTTTCAAGTCTAAGTACTGGGGCGCTCCAGGCCAAGGTCTCCCTAAGTCTAAGGGCTGGGGGTCACCGGGCCTGGGGCTACCTAAGCCTAAGGCTGGGTCACCGTAGGCCTGGGGCTCCTTAAGCCTAAGGGCTGGGGCGACCCACGCCTGGGGCTACCTAAGTCTAAGGGCTGGGGCTCCCCAGGCCTGGGGCTCCCAAAGGCTAAGGGCTGTGGTGCCCCAGGCCTGGGGCTCCCAAAGCCCAAGGGCTGGGGCTTTAAAGCACTGGGGCTCCCAAAGTCTAAGGGATGGGACGCCCCAGGCCTGGGGCTCCCAAAGGCTAAGGGCTGGGGCGCCCCATGCCTTGGGCTCTCAAAGGCTAAGGGCTTGGGTGCCCCAAGACTGGGGCTCCCTAAGCCTAAGTGCTGTGGCGCCCCAGCCCTGGGGCTCCCTAAGCCTAAGGGCTGGGGCCCCCCAGGCCTGGGGCTCCCTAAGCCTAAGGGCTGGGGCGCCCCAGTCCTGGGGCTCCCAAAGCATAAGGGCTGGGCGCCCCAAGACTGGGGCTCCCTAAGGCTAAGGGCTGGGGCGCCCCAGGCCTGGGGCTCCCTAAACCTAAGGGCTGGGGCGCCCCAGGCCTGGGGCTCCCTAAGCCTAAGGCCTGGGGCGCCAAGGCCTGAGGCTCCCTAAGACTAAGGGCTGGGGCGCCCCAGGCCAGGGGCTACCTAAGCCTAAGGGCGGGGTCGCCCAAAGCCTGGGGCTCCCAAAGCCTAATGGCTGTGGGGCCCCATGCCTGGGGCTCCCAAAACTTAAGGGCTGGGCGCCCCAAACCAGCGGCACCCTAAGACTAAGTGCTGGGGCGCCCCAGGGCTGGGGCTCCCAAAACCTAAGAGCTGGGGCGGCCCAGGCCTGGGGCACCCAAAGCCTAAGGGCTGGGGTCCCCAGGCAAGGGGCTCCCTAATCCTAAGGGCTGGGGCGACCCAGGCCTGTGTCTCCCTTAGCCTATGAGTTGGGGCGACCCAGGCCAGGGGCTCCCTAAGCATAAGGGCTGGGGCGCCCAATGCCTGGGGCTTTTTAGCCTAAGGGCTGGGGTGCTCCAGCCTAAGAGCTCCCTAAGCCTAAGGGCTGGGGCGGCTCAGGACTGGGGCACCCAAAGCCTAAGGGCGGGGGCGCCCCAGGCCTGGGGCTCCAAAAGCCTAAGGGCTGTGGCGCCCCAGGCCTGGGCTCCCAAAGCCTAAAGGCTGGGGCGCCCAAGGCCTGGGGCTCCCTAAGGCTAAGGGTTGGGGCGCCCCAGTCCTGGGGCTCCCTAAGCCTAAGGGTTGGGGCACCCGAGGCCTGGGGATCCCCAAGCCTAAGGACTTGGGCGCCCCAGGCCTGGGCATCCCGAAGCCTAAGGCCTGGGGCACCCCAGGCCTGGGCTCCCTAAGCTTTAGGACTGGGGCACCCCAGGCCTGGGGCTCCGTAAACCTAAGGGCTGGGTCTCCCCAGGCCACGGCTCCTTAAGCCTAAGGGCTGGGGCGCCCCAGGTCTGGGGCTCCCTAAGCCTAAGGGCTGGGGCGCCCCAGGCCTGGGGCTTGCAAAGCCTAAGGGCTGGGGCTTCACAGGCCTGAGGCTCCCTAAGCCTATGGGCTGGGGCGAGCCAGGCCTGGGGCTCCCTAAGCCTAAGGGCTGGGGCGCCCCAGTCCTGGGGCTCCCAAAGCATAAGGGCTGGGCACCCCAGGACTGGGGTTCCCTAAGTCTAAGGGCTGGGGCGCCCCAGGCGTAGGGCTCCCTAAGCCTAAGGGCTGGGGCGCCCCAGGCCTGGGGCTCCCTAAGCCTAAGGCCTGGGGCACCAAGGCCTGAGGCTCCCTAAGAATAAGGGCTGGGGCGCCCCAGGCCAGGGGCTACCTAAGCCTAAGGGCGGGGTCGCCCCAGGCCTGGGGCTCCCAAAGCCTAATGGCTGTGGGGCCCCATGCTTGGGCCTCCCAATGCTTAAGGGCTGGGCGCCCCAACCCTGCGGCACCCTAAGACTAAGTGCTGGGGCGCCCCAGGCCTGGGCCTCCCAAAACCTAAGAGCTGGAGCGGCACAGGCCTGGGGCATCCAAAGTCTAAGGGCTGGGGTCCCCAGGCTAGGGGCTCCCTAATCCTAAGGGCTGGGGCGACCCAGGGCTGGGTCTCCCTAAGCCTAAGAGTTGGGGCGACCCAGGCCAGGGTCTCCCTAAGCCTAAGGGCTGGGGCGCCCAAGGCCTGGGGCTTTTAAGCCTAAGGGATGGGGTGCTCCAGGCCAGGGGCTCCCTAAGTCTAAGGGCTGGGGGTCACCTGGCCTGGGGCTCCCTAAGCCTAAGGGCGGGGGCGCCAAAGGGCTGGTGCTCCAAAAGCCTAAGGGCTGGGGCGCCCCAGGCCTGGGGCTCCCTAAGCATAAAGGCTGGGGCTCCCCAGGCCTGGGGCTCCCTACGCCTAAGGGCTGTGGTGCCCCAGGCCTGGGCTCCCAAAGCCTAAAGTTTGGGGCGCCCAAGGCCTGGGGCTCCCTAAGCCTAAGGTTTGGGGCGCCCCAAACCTGGGCTCCTTAAGCTAAGGGCAGGGGCACCCCAGGCCTGAAGATCCCTAAGTCTAAGTGCTGGGGCGCACCAGTCCTGGGGTTACCTCAGCGTAAGGGCTGGAGCACCCCAGGCCTGGGGATCCCAAAGCCTAAGGGCAGGGGCGCCACGGGCCTGGGGTTCCCAAAGCCTAAGGGCTGGGGCAACCCCGGCCTGGGGATCCCAAAGCCTAAAGGCTGGGGCACCCAAGGCCTGGGGCTCCCTAAGCCTAAGGGCTGGGGCGCCCCAGACCTGGGGCTCCCTAAGCCTAATAGCTGGGGCGCTTCACGCCTGGGGCTCCCAAAGCATAAGGGCTGGGCGCCCCAGGCTTGGGCTCATTAAGCCTAAGGGCTGGGGCGTCCCGGTCCTGGGGTTCCCAAAGCCTAAGTGCTGTGGCTCCCAGACCTGAGGCTCCCAAAGCCTATGGGCTGGGGCGCCCCAGGCCTGGCGCTCCCTAAGCCTAAGGGCTGGGTCGCCTCAGGCTTGGGGCTCCCTAAGCCTAAGGTCTGGGTCGCACCAGGCCTGGGGCTCCCTAAACCTAAGGGAAGGGGTGCCCCAGGCCTGGGGCTCCCAAAGCCTAAGGGCTGGGGCTTCCCTTGTCTGGGGCTCCCTAAGACTAAGGGCTGGGTCGCCCCAGGCCTGGTGATCCCAAAACCTAAGGGCTGGAGCGCCCCAGGCCTGGGAATCCCAAAGCCTAAGGGCTGGGCGCCCCAGTCCTGGGGCTCCCTAAGCCTTAGGGCTGGCGCACTCCAGGCCTGGGACTCCCTAAGACTAAGTGCTTGGGCGCCCCAGGCCAGGGGATCCCTAAGTCTAAGGGCTGGGGGTCACCATGCCTGGAGGTCCCTAAGCCTAAGGGATGGGGCGCCCCTGGCCTGGGGCACCCAAAGCCTAAGGGCTGGGGCGCCCCAGGCCTGGGGGTCCCTAAGCCTAGGGGCTGGGGTGCCCCAGGCTTGGGGCTCCAAAAACCTAAAGGCTGGGGCGCCCCAGCCCAGGGGCTCCCTAACCTAAGAGCTGGGGGGCCCCAGGCCTGGGGCTCCATAAGCCTAAGGGCTGGGTCGCCCGATGCCGGGGGCTCCTTAAGCCTAAGGGCTGGGGTGCCCGAGGCCTGGGGCTCCTTAACCTAAAGGCTGGGGCGCCCCAGGCATGGGGCTCCCTAAGCCTAAGGGCTGGCGCGCACCAGGCCAGGAGCTACCTAAGCCCAAGGGCGTGGGCGCCCCAGGTCAGGGGCTCCCTAAGCTTAAAGGCTGGGGCTCCCCGGGTCTGAGGCTACCTAAGCCTAAGGGCTGGGCCACCCCAGGTCTGGGGCTACCAAATCCTAAGGGATGGGTCGCCCCAGTCCTGGGATCACTAAGCCTAAGGGCTGGGTCGCCCCAGGCCTGGGGCTCCCTAAGCCTAAGGGCTGGGCGCTCCAGGACTGTGGCTCCCTAAGGTTAAATGCTGGGGCGCCCCAGGCCAGGGGCTACCTAAGTCTAAGGGTGGGGGCGCCCCAAAACTGGGGATCCCTAAGCCAAAGGGCTGGGGTGCCCCAGGCCTATGGCTCCCAAAGCCTAAGGGCTGTGGCGCCCCAGGTCTGGGGCTACCTAAGCCTAAGGGATGGGGCGCCCCAGGCATGGGGATGCCAAAGCCTAAGAGCTGGGGCGCCCAAGGCTTGGGGCTCCCTAAGCCTTAGGGCTGTCGCACTCCAGGCCTGGGACTCCCTAAGACTAAGTGCTTGGGCGCCCCAGGCCAGGAGATCCCTAAGTCTAAGGGCTGGGGGTCACCAGGCCTGGAGGTCCCTAAGCCTAAGGGATGGGGCGCCCCTGGCCAGGGGCTCCCAAGCCTAAGGGCTGGGGCACCCCAGGCCAGGGGGTCCCTAAGACTAGGGGCTGGGGTGCCCCAGCCTTGGGGCTCCCAAAGCTTAAGGCTGGGGCGCCCCAGCCCTGGGGCTCCCTAAGACTAAGGGCTGGAGCGCCCCAGGCCTGGGGCTCCCTAAGCCTAAGGGCTGGGTCGCCCGAAGCCTGGGGCTCCATAACCCTAAGGGCTGGGGTGCCCGAGGCCTGGGGCTCCTTAAGCCTAATGGCTGGGGCGACCCAGGCCTGGGGCTCCCTAAACCTAAGGGCTGGGGCGCCCAGGGCTGGGGCTTCCTAAGCCTAAGTGCTGGGGCGCCCCAGGCCAGGAGCTACCTAAACCTAAGGGCGTGGGCCCCCCAGGTCTGGGGCTCCCTAATCCGAAGGGCTGGGGTGCCCCAGGCATGGGGCTTCCAAAGCCAAAAGGCTGGGGCTCCCCGCGTCTGGGGCTACCTAAGGCTAAGGGCTGGGCCACGCCAGGCCAGGGGCTCCCAAATCCTAAGGGATGGGGCGCCCCAGTCCTGGTTTCACTAAGCCTAAGGGCTGGGGCGCCCCTGGCCTGGGGCTCCCTAAGCCTAAGGGCTGGGGCGCCCCAGGCCTGGGGCTCCCAAAGCATGAGGGCTGGGCGCCCGAGGACTGTGGCTCCCTAAGGCTAAGTGCTGGGGCGCCCCAGGCCTGGGGCTACCTAAGCCTAAGGGCGGGGGCGCCCCAAAACTGGGGCTCCCTAAGACGAAGGGCTGGGGTGCCCCAGGCCTATGGCTCCCAAAGCCTAAGGGCTTTGGCGCCCCAGGTCTGGGGCTACCTAATCCTAATGGATGGGGCGCCCCAGGCATGGGGATGCCAAAGCCTAAGGGCTGGTGCGTCCCTGGCCTGTGCCTCCCCAAGCCTAAGGGCGGGGGCGCCACAGGCCTGAGGCTCCCTAAGCCGATGGGCTAGGGCGCACAAGGCCTAGGGATCCCTAAGCCTAATGGCTGGGTCGCCCCAGGCCTGGGGCTCCCTAAGCCTAAGTGCTGGGACGGCCCTGGCCTGGGGTTCCCAAAGGCTAAGGGCCAGGGCGCCCCATGCCTGGGGCTCCCAAAGGATAAGGGCGTTGCACCCCAGGCCTGGGGCTACCTAAGCCTAAGGGCTGGGGCGCCCAAGGCCTGGGGCTACCAAATCCTAAGGGCTGCGGCGCCCCAGTCCTGGGTTCCCTAAACCTAAGGGCTGGGGCGCCCCAGCCCTGGGGCTCCCTAAGCCTAAGGGCTGGGGCCCCCCAGGCCTGGGGCTCCCTAAGCCTAAGGGCTGGGGCGCCCCAGTCCTGGGTCTCCCAAAGCATAAGGGCTGGGCGCCCCAAGACTGGGGCTCCCTAAGGCTAAGGGCTGGGGCGCCCCAGGCCTGGGGCTCCCTAAACCTAAGGGCTGGGGCGCCCCAGGCCTGGGGCTCCCTAAGCCTAAGGCCTGGGGCGCCAAGGCCTGAGGCTCCCTAAGACTAAGGGCTGGGGCGCCCCAGGCCAGGGGCTACCTAAGCCTAAGGGCGGGGTCGCCCAAAGCCTGGGGCTCCCAAAGCCTAATGGCTGTGGGGCCCCATGCCTGGGGCTCCCAAAACTTAAAGGCTGGGCGCCCCAAACCAGCGGCACCCTAAGACTAAGTGCTGGGGCGCCCCAGGGCTGGGGCTCCCAAAACCTAAGAGCTGGGGCGGCCCAGGCCTGGGGCACCCAAAGCCTAAGGGCTGGGGTCCCCAGGCAAGGGGCTCCCTAATCCTAAGGGCTGGGGCGACCCAGGCCTGTGTCTCCCTTAGCCTATGAGTTGGGGCGACCCAGGCCAGGGGCTCCCTAAGCATAAGGGCTGGGGCGCCCAATGCCTGGGGCTTTTTAGCCTAAGGGCTGGGGTGCTCCAGCCTAAGAGCTCCCTAAGCCTAAGGGCTGGGGCGGCTCAGGACTGGGGCACCCAAAGCCTAAGGGCGGGGGCGCCCCAGGCCTGGGGCTCCAAAAGCCTAAGGGCTGTGGCGCCCCAGGCCTGGGCTCCCAAAGCCTAAAGGCTGGGGCGCCCAAGGCCTGGGGCTCCCTAAGGCTAAGGGTTGGGGCGCCCCAGTCCTGGGGCTCCCTAAGCCTAAGGGTTGGGGCACCCGAGGCCTGGGGATCCCCAAGCCTAAGGACTTGGGCGCCCCAGGCCTGGGCATCCCGAAGCCTAAGGCCTGGGGCACCCCAGGCCTGGGCTCCCTAAGCTTTAGGACTGGGGCACCCCAGGCCTGGGGCTCCGTAAACCTAAGGGCTGGGTCTCCCCAGGCCACGGCTCCTTAAGCCTAAGGGCTGGGGCGCCCCAGGTCTGGGGCTCCCTAAGCCTAAGGGCTGGGGCGCCCCAGGCCTGGGGCTTGCAAAGCCTAAGGGCTGGGGCTTCACAGGCCTGAGGCTCCCTAAGCCTATGGGCTGGGGCGAGCCAGGCCTGGGGCTCCCTAAGCCTAAGGGCTGGGGCGCCCCAGTCCTGGGGCTCCCAAAGCATAAGGGCTGGGCACCCCAGGACTGGGGTTCCCTAAGTCTAAGGGCTGGGGCGCCCCAGGCGTAGGGCTCCCTAAGCCTAAGGGCTGGGGCGCCCCAGGCCTGGGGCTCCCTAAGCCTAAGGCCTGGGGCACCAAGGCCTGAGGCTCCCTAAGAATAAGGGCTGGGGCGCCCCAGGCCAGGGGCTACCTAAGCCTAAGGGCGGGGTCGCCCCAGGCCTGGGGCTCCCAAAGCCTAATGGCTGTGGGGCCCCATGCTTGGGCCTCCCAATGCTTAAGGGCTGGGCGCCCCAACCCTGCGGCACCCTAAGACTAAGTGCTGGGGCGCCCCAGGCCTGGGCCTCCCAAAACCTAAGAGCTGGAGCGGCACAGGCCTGGGGCACCCAAAGTCTAAGGGCTGGGGTCCCCATGCTAGGGGCTCCCTAATCCTAAGGGCTGGGGCGACCCAGGGCTGGGGCTCCCAAAACCTAAGAGCTGGGGCGGCCCAGGCCTGGGGCACCCAAAGCCTAAGGGCTGGGGTCCCCAGGCTAGGGGCTCCCTAATCCTAAGGGCTGGGGCGACCCAGGCCTGTGTCTCCGTTAGCCTATGAGTTGGGGCGACCCAGGCCAGGGGCTCCCTAAGCATAAGGGCTGGGGCGCCCAAGGCCTGGGGCTTTTTAGCCTAAGGGCTTGGGTGCTCCAGCCTAAGGGCTCCCTAAGCCTAAGGGCTGGGGGGCTCAGGACTGGGGCACCCAAAGCCTAAGGGCGGGGGCGCCCCAGGCCTGGGGCTCCAAAAGCCTAAGGGCTGTGGCGCCCCAGGCCTGGGCTCCCAAAGCCTAAAGGCTGGGGCGCCCAAGGCCTGGGGCTCCCTAAGGCTAAGGGTTGGGGCGCCCCAGTCCTGGCGCTCCCTAAGCCTAAGGGTTGGGGCACCCGAGGCCTGGGGGTCCCCAAGCCTAAGGACTTGGGCGCCCCAGGCCTGGGCATCCCGAAGCCTAAGGCCTGGGGCACCCCAGGCCTGGGCTCCCTAAGCCTTAGGACTGGGGCACCCCAGGCCTGGGGCTCCGTAAGCCTAAGGGCTGGGTCTCCCCAGGCCACGGCTCCTTAAGCCTAAGGGCTGGGGCGCCCCAGGTCTGGGGCTCCCTAAGCCTAAGGGCTGGGGCGCCCCAGGCCTGGGGCTTGCAAAGCCTAAGGGCTGGGGCTTCACAGGCCTGAGTTTCCCTAAGCCTATGGGCTGGGGCGAGCCAGGCCTGGGGCTCCCTAAGCCTAAGGGCTGGGGCGCCCCAGTCCTGGGGCTCCCAAAGCATAAGGGCTGGGCGCCCCAGGACTGGGGTTCCCTAAGTCTAAGGGCTGGGGCGCCCCAGGCGTAGGGCTCCCTAAGCCTAAGGGCTGGGGCGCCCCAGGCCTGGGGCTCCCTAAGCCTAAGGCCTGGGGCACCAAGGCCTGAGGCTCCCTAAGAATAAGGGCTGGGGCGCCCCAGGCCAGGGGCTACCTAAGCCTAAGGGCGGGGTCGCCCCAGGCCTGGGGCTCCCAAAGCCTAATGGCTGTGGGGCCCCATGCTTGGGCCTCCCAATGCTTAAGGGCTGGGCGCCCCAACCCTGCGGCACCCTAAGACTAAGTGCTGGGGCGCCCCAGGCCTGGGCCTCCCAAAACCTAAGAGCTGGAACGGCACAGGCCTGGGGCACCCAAAGTCTAAGGGCTGGGGTCCCCAGGCTAGGGGCTCCCTAATCCTAAGGGCTGGGGCGACCCAGGGCTGGGTCTCCCTAAGCCTAAGAGTTGGGGCGACCCAGGCCAGGGTCTCCCTAAGCCTAAGGGCTGGGGCGCCCAAGGCCTGGGGCTTTTAAGCCTAAGGGATGGGGTGCTCCAGGCCAGGGGCTCCCTAAGTCTAAGGGCTGGGGGCCACCTGGCCTGGGGCTCCCTAAGCCTAAGGGCGGGGGCGCCAAAGGGCTGGTGCTCCAAAAGCCTAAGGGCTGGGGCGCCCCAGGCCTGGGGCTCCCTAAGCATAAAGGCTGGGGCTCCCCAGGCCTGGGGCTCCCTACGCCTAAGGGCTGTGGTGCCCCAGGCCTGGGCTCCCAAAGCCTAAAGGTTGGGGCGCCCAAGGCCTGGGGCTCCCTAAGGCTAAGGGTTGGGTCGCCCCAGGCCTGGGGCTCCCTAAGCCTAAGGACTGGGGCGCCTGAGGTCTGGGGTCCCCAAACCTAAGGGCTGGGGCGCCCCAGGCCTGGGCGTCCCGAAGCCTAAGGCCTTTGGCACCCCAGGCCTGGGCTCCCTAAGCCTTAGGACTGGGGCACCCCAGGCGTGGGGCTACCTAAGCCTAAGGGCTGGCTCTCCCCAGGCCACGGGCTCCTTAAGCCTAAGGGCTGGGGCGCCCCATGTCTGGGGCCCCCTAAGTCATAGGGCTGGGGGTCACCTGGCCTGGGGCTCCCTAAGCCTAAGGGCTGGGACCGCTCAGGCTTGAGGCTCCCTAAGCCTAAGGGCTGGGGCGAGCCAGGCCTGGGGCTCCCTAAGCCTAAAGGCTGGGGCGACGCAGGCCTGTGGCTCCCAAATCCTAAGGGCTGGGTGCTGGGCGCCCCAGGACTGGGGCTCCCTAAGGCTAAGGGCTGGGGCGCCCCAGGCCTGGGACTCTCTAATCCTAAGGGCAGGGGCGCATCAGGCTTGGGGCGCCCTAAGCCTAAGGGCTGGGGCGACCCAGGCCTGGGGATCCCTAACCTAAATGCTTGGGCTCCCGAGGCCAGGGTTCTATCTAAGCCTAAGGGCGGGGCGCCCCAAGACTGGGGCTCCCTAAGCCTAAATGATGTGGCGCCCCAGGCCTGGGGCTCCCTAAGCCTAAGGGTTGGGGTGCCCCAGTCCTGGGGCTCCCAAAGCATAAGGGCTGGGCGCCCCAGGACTGGGGCTCCCTAAGGCTAAGGGCTGGGGCGCCCCAGGCCAGCGGCTACCTAAGCATAAGGGCGGGGTCGCCCCTGGCCTGGGGCTCCCAAAGCCTAAGTGCTGTGGGGCCCCATGCCTGGGGCTCCCAAAGCTTAAGGGCTGGGCGCCTCAATCCTGCGGCACCCTAAGACTAAGGGCTGGGGTGTTCCAGGCCAGGGGCTCCCTAAGTCTAAGGGCTGAGGGTCACCTGGCCTGGGGCTCCCTAAGCCTAAGGGCTGGGGCGGCTCAGGACTGGGGCACCCAAAGCCTAACGGCTGTGGCGCCCCAAGCCTGGACTCCCAAAGCCTAAAGGCTGGGGCGCCCAAGTCCTGGGGCTCCCTAAGGCTAAGAGTTGGGGAGCCCCAGGCCTGGGGCTCCCTAAGCCTAAGGGCTGGGGCGCCCGAGGCCTGGGGGTCCCCAAGCCTAAGGGCCGGGGCACCCCAGGCCTGGGCGTCCCGAAGCCTAAGGCCTGGGGCACCCCAGGCCTGGGCTCTCTAAGCCTTAGGACTGGGGCACCCCAGGCCTGGGGCTCCCTAAACCTAAGGGCTGGGTCTCCCCAGGCCACGGGCTCCTTAAGCCTAAGGGCTGGGGCGCCCCAGGCCTTGGGCTCCCTAAGCCTATGGTTGGGGCGACCCAGGGCTGGGTCTCCCTAAGCCTAAGGGCTGGGGGGCCCAGGGCCTGGGGCTTTCAAGTCTAAGTACTGGGGCGCTCCAGGCCAAGGTCTCCCTAAGTCTAAGGACTGGGTGTCACCGGGCCTGGGGCTCCCTAAGCCTAAGGCTGGTTCACCCTAGGCCTGGGGCTCCTTAAGCCTAAGGGCTGGGGCACCCCAGGCCTGGGCGTTCCGAAGCCTAAGGCCTGGGGCACCCCAGGCCTGGTCTCTCTAAGCCTTAGGACTGGGGCACCCCAGGCCTGGGGCTCCCTAATCCTATGGTTGGGGCGACCCAGGGCTGGGTCTCCCTAAGCCTAAGGGCTGGGGGGCCCAGGGCCTGGGGCTTTCAAGTCTAAGTACTGGGGCGCTCCAGGCCAAGGTCTCCCTAAGTCTAAGGGCTGGGGGTCACCGGGCCTGGGGCTACCTAAGCCTAAGGCTGGGTCACCGTAGGCCTGGGGCTCCTTAAGCCTAAGGGCTGGGGCGACCCACGCCTGGGGCTACCTAAGTCTAAGGGCTGGGGCTCCCCAGGCCTGGGGCTCCCAAAGGCTAAGGGCTGTGGTGCCCCAGGCCTGGGGCTCCCAAAGCCCAAGGGCTGGGGCTTTAAAGCACTGGGGCTCCCAAAGTCTAAGGGATGGGACGCCCCAGGCCTGGGGCTCCCAAAGGCTAAGGGCTGGGGCGCCCCATGCCTTGGGCTCTCAAAGGCTAAGGGCTTGGGTGCCCCAAGACTGGGGCTCCCTAAGCCTAAGTGCTGTGGCGCCCCAGCCCTGGGGCTCCCTAAGCCTAAGGGCTGGGGCCCCCCAGGCCTGGGGCTCCCTAAGCCTAAGGGCTGGGGCGCCCCAGTCCTGGGTCTCCCAAAGCATAAGGGCTGGGCGCCCCAAGACTGGGGCTCCCTAAGGCTAAGGGCTGGGGCGCCCCAGGCCTGGGGCTCCCTAAACCTAAGGGCTGGGGCGCCCCAGGCCTGGGGCTCCCTAAGCCTAAGGCCTGGGGCGCCAAGGCCTGAGGCTCCCTAAGACTAAGGGCTGGGGCGCCCCAGGCCAGGGGCTACCTAAGCCTAAGGGCGGGGTCGCCCAAAGCCTGGGGCTCCCAAAGCCTAATGGCTGTGGGGCCCCATGCCTGGGGCTCCCAAAACTTAAGGGCTGGGCGCCCCAAACCAGCGGCACCCTAAGACTAAGTGCTGGGGCGCCCCAGGGCTGGGGCTCCCAAAACCTAAGAGCTGGGGCGGCCCAGGCCTGGGGCACCCAAAGCCTAAGGGCTGGGGTCCCCAGGCAAGGGGCTCCCTAATCCTAAGGGCTGGGGCGACCCAGGCCTGTGTCTCCCTTAGCCTATGAGTTGGGGCGACCCAGGCCAGGGGCTCCCTAAGCATAAGGGCTGGGGCGCCCAATGCCTGGGGCTTTTTAGCCTAAGGGCTGGGGTGCTCCAGCCTAAGAGCTCCCTAAGCCTAAGGGCTGGGGCGGCTCAGGCCTGGGGCTCCAAAAGCCTAAGGGCTGTGGCGCCCCAGGCCTGGGCTCCCAAAGCCTAAAGGCTGGGGCGCCCAAGGCCTGGGGCTCCCTAAGGCTAACGGTTGGGGCGCCCCAGTCCTGGGGCTCCCTAAGCCTAAGGGTTGGGGCACCCGAGGCCTGGGGATCCCCAAGCCTAAGGACTTGGGCGCCCCAGGCCTGGGCATCCCGAAGCCTAAGGCCTGGGGCACCCCAGGCCTGGGCTCCCTAAGCTTTAGGACTGGGGCACCCCAGGCCTGGGGCTCCGTAAACCTAAGGGCTGGGTCTCCCCAGGCCACGGCTCCTTAAGCCTAAGGGCTGGGGCGCCCCAGGTCTGGGGCTCCCTAAGCCTAAGGGCTGGGGCGCCCCAGGCCTGGGGCTTGCAAAGCCTAAGGGCTGGGGCTTCACAGGCCTGAGGCTCCCTAAGCCTATGGGCTGGGGCGAGCCAGGCCTGGGGCTCCCTAAGCCTAAGGGCTGGGGCGCCCCAGTCCTGGGGCTCCCAAAGCATAAGGGCTGGGCACCCCAGGACTGGGGTTCCCTAAGTCTAAGGGCTGGGGCGCCCCAGGCGTAGGGCTCCCTAAGCCTAAGGGCTGGGGCGCCCCAGGCCTGGGGCTCCCTAAGCCTAAGGCCTGGGGCACCAAGGCCTGAGGCTCCCTAAGAATAAGGGCTGGGGCGCCCCAGGCCAGGGGCTACCTAAGCCTAAGGGCGGGGTCGCCCCAGGCCTGGGGCTCCCAAAGCCTAATGGCTGTGGGGCCCCATGCTTGGGCCTCCCAATGCTTAAGGGCTGGGCGCCCCAACCCTGCGGCACCCTAAGACTAAGTGCTGGGGCGCCCCAGGCCTGGGCCTCCCAAAACCTAAGAGCTGGAGCGGCACAGGCCTGGGGCACCCAAAGTCTAAGGGCTGGGGTCCCCATGCTAGGGGCTCCCTAATCCTAAGGGCTGGGGCGACCCAGGGCTGGGGCTCCCAAAACCTAAGAGCTGGGGCGGCCCAGGCCTGGGGCACCCAAAGCCTAAGGGCTGGGGTCCCCAGGCTAGGGGCTCCCTAATCCTAAGGGCTGGGGCGACCCAGGCCTGTGTCTCCGTTAGCCTATGAGTTGGGGCGACCCAGGCCAGGGGCTCCCTAAGCATAAGGGCTGGGGCGCCCAAGGCCTGGGGCTTTTTAGCCTAAGGGCTTGGGTGCTCCAGCCTAAGGGCTCCCTAAGCCTAAGGGCTGGGGGGCTCAGGACTGGGGCACCCAAAGCCTAAGGGCGGGGGCGCCCCAGGCCTGGGGCTCCAAAAGCCTAAGGGCTGTGGCGCCCCAGGCCTGGGCTCCCAAAGCCTAAAGGCTGGGGCGCCCAAGGCCTGGGGCTCCCTAAGGCTAAGGGTTGGGGCGCCCCAGTCCTGGCGCTCCCTAAGCCTAAGGGTTGGGGCACCCGAGGCCTGGGGGTCCCCAAGCCTAAGGACTTGGGCGCCCCAGGCCTGGGCATCCCGAAGCCTAAGGCCTGGGGCACCCCAGGCCTGGGCTCCCTAAGCCTTAGGACTGGGGCACCCCAGGCCTGGGGCTCCGTAAGCCTAAGGGCTGGGTCTCCCCAGGCCACGGCTCCTTAAGCCTAAGGGCTGGGGCGCCCCAGGTCTGGGGCTCCCTAAGCCTAAGGGCTGGGGCGCCCCAGGCCTGGGGCTTGCAAAGCCTAAGGGCTGGGGCTTCACAGGCCTGAGTTTCCCTAAGCCTATGGGCTGGGGCGAGCCAGGCCTGGGGCTCCCTAAGCCTAAGGGCTGGGGCGCCCCAGTCCTGGGGCTCCCAAAGCATAAGGGCTGGGCGCCCCAGGACTGGGGTTCCCTAAGTCTAAGGGCTGGGGCGCCCCAGGCGTAGGGCTCCCTAAGCCTAAGGGCTGGGGCGCCCCAGGCCTGGGGCTCCCTAAGCCTAAGGCCTGGGGCACCAAGGCCTGAGGCTCCCTAAGAATAAGGGCTGGGGCGCCCCAGGCCAGGGGCTACCTAAGCCTAAGGGCGGGGTCGCCCCAGGCCTGGGGCTCCCAAAGCCTAATGGCTGTGGGGCCCCATGCTTGGGCCTCCCAATGCTTAAGGGCTGGGCGCCCCAACCCTGCGGCACCCTAAGACTAAGTGCTGGGGCGCCCCAGGCCTGGGCCTCCCAAAACCTAAGAGCTGGAACGGCACAGGCCTGGGGCACCCAAAGTCTAAGGGCTGGGGTCCCCAGGCTAGGGGCTCCCTAATCCTAAGGGCTGGGGCGACCCAGGGCTGGGTCTCCCTAAGCCTAAGAGTTGGGGCGACCCAGGCCAGGGTCTCCCTAAGCCTAAGGGCTGGGGCGCCCAAGGCCTGGGGCTTTTAAGCCTAAGGGATGGGGTGCTCCAGGCCAGGGGCTCCCTAAGTCTAAGGGCTGGGGGCCACCTGGCCTGGGGCTCCCTAAGCCTAAGGGCGGGGGCGCCAAAGGGCTGGTGCTCCAAAAGCCTAAGGGCTGGGGCGCCCCAGGCCTGGGGCTCCCTAAGCATAAAGGCTGGGGCTCCCCAGGCCTGGGGCTCCCTACGCCTAAGGGCTGTGGTGCCCCAGGCCTGGGCTCCCAAAGCCTAAAGGTTGGGGCGCCCAAGGCCTGGGGCTCCCTAAGGCTAAGGGTTGGGTCGCCCCAGGCCTGGGGCTCCCTAAGCCTAAGGACTGGGGCGCCTGAGGTCTGGGGTCCCCAAACCTAAGGGCTGGGGCGCCCCAGGCCTGGGCGTCCCGAAGCCTAAGGCCTTTGGCACCCCAGGCCTGGGCTCCCTAAGCCTTAGGACTGGGGCACCCCAGGCGTGGGGCTACCTAAGCCTAAGGGCTGGCTCTCCCCAGGCCACGGGCTCCTTAAGCCTAAGGGCTGGGGCGCCCCATGTCTGGGGCCCCCTAAGTCATAGGGCTGGGGGTCACCTGGCCTGGGGCTCCCTAAGCCTAAGGGCTGGGACCGCTCAGGCTTGAGGCTCCCTAAGCCTAAGGGCTGGGGCGAGCCAGGCCTGGGGCTCCCTAAGCCTAAAGGCTGGGGCGACGCAGGCCTGTGGCTCCCAAATCCTAAGGGCTGGGTGCTGGGCGCCCCAGGACTGGGGCTCCCTAAGGCTAAGGGCTGGGGCGCCCCAGGCCTGGGACTCTCTAATCCTAAGGGCAGGGGCGCATCAGGCTTGGGGCGCCCTAAGCCTAAGGGCTGGGGCGACCCAGGCCTGGGGATCCCTAACCTAAATGCTTGGGCTCCCGAGGCCAGGGTTCTATCTAAGCCTAAGGGCGGGGCGCCCCAAGACTGGGGCTCCCTAAGCCTAAATGATGTGGCGCCCCAGGCCTGGGGCTCCCTAAGCCTAAGGGTTGGGGTGCCCCAGTCCTGGGGCTCCCAAAGCATAAGGGCTGGGCGCCCCAGGACTGGGGCTCCCTAAGGCTAAGGGCTGGGGCGCCCCAGGCCAGCGGCTACCTAAGCATAAGGGCGGGGTCGCCCCTGGCCTGGGGCTCCCAAAGCCTAAGTGCTGTGGGGCCCCATGCCTGGGGCTCCCAAAGCTTAAGGGCTGGGCGCCTCAATCCTGCGGCACCCTAAGACTAAGGGCTGGGGTGTTCCAGGCCAGGGGCTCCCTAAGTCTAAGGGCTGAGGGTCACCTGGCCTGGGGCTCCCTAAGCCTAAGGGCTGGGGCGGCTCAGGACTGGGGCACCCAAAGCCTAACGGCTGTGGCGCCCCAAGCCTGGACTCCCAAAGCCTAAAGGCTGGGGCGCCCAAGTCCTGGGGCTCCCTAAGGCTAAGAGTTGGGGAGCCCCAGGCCTGGGGCTCCCTAAGCCTAAGGGCTGGGGCGCCCGAGGCCTGGGGGTCCCCAAGCCTAAGGGCCGGGGCACCCCAGGCCTGGGCGTCCCGAAGCCTAAGGCCTGGGGCACCCCAGGCCTGGGCTCTCTAAGCCTTAGGACTGGGGCACCCCAGGCCTGGGGCTCCCTAAACCTAAGGGCTGGGTCTCCCCAGGCCACGGGCTCCTTAAGCCTAAGGGCTGGGGCGCCCCAGGCCTTGGGCTCCCTAAGCCTATGGTTGGGGCGACCCAGGGCTGGGTCTCCCTAAGCCTAAGGGCTGGGGGGCCCAGGGCCTGGGGCTTTCAAGTCTAAGTACTGGGGCGCTCCAGGCCAAGGTCTCCCTAAGTCTAAGGACTGGGTGTCACCGGGCCTGGGGCTCCCTAAGCCTAAGGCTGGTTCACCCTAGGCCTGGGGCTCCTTAAGCCTAAGGGCTGGGGCACCCCAGGCCTGGGCGTTCCGAAGCCTAAGGCCTGGGGCACCCCAGGCCTGGTCTCTCTAAGCCTTAGGACTGGGGCACCCCAGGCCTGGGGCTCCCTAATCCTATGGTTGGGGCGACCCAGGGCTGGGTCTCCCTAAGCCTAAGGGCTGGGGGGCCCAGGGCCTGGGGCTTTCAAGTCTAAGTACTGGGGCGCTCCAGGCCAAGGTCTCCCTAAGTCTAAGGGCTGGGGGTCACCGGGCCTGGGGCTACCTAAGCCTAAGGCTGGGTCACCGTAGGCCTGGGGCTCCTTAAGCCTAAGGGCTGGGGCGACCCACGCCTGGGGCTACCTAAGTCTAAGGGCTGGGGCTCCCCAGGCCTGGGGCTCCCAAAGGCTAAGGGCTGTGGTGCCCCAGGCCTGGGGCTCCCAAAGCCCAAGGGCTGGGGCTTTAAAGCACTGGGGCTCCCAAAGTCTAAGGGATGGGACGCCCCAGGCCTGGGGCTCCCAAAGGCTAAGGGCTGGGGCGCCCCCTGCCTTGGGCTCTCAAAGGCTAAGGGCTTGGGTGCCCCAAGACTGGGGCTCCCTAAGCCTAAGTGCTGTGGCGCCCCAGCCCTGGGGCTCCCTAAGCCTAAGGGCTGGGGCCCCCCAGGCCTGGGGCTCCCTAAGCCTAAGGGCTGGGGCGCCCCAGTCCTGGGTCTCCCAAAGCATAAGGGCTGGGCGCCCCAAGACTGGGGCTCCCTAAGGCTAAGGGCTGGGGTGCCCCAGGCCTGGGGCTCCCTAAACCTAAGGGCTGGGGCGCCCCAGGCCTGGGGCTCCCTAAGCCTAAGGCCTGGGGCGCCAAGGCCTGAGGCTCCCTAAGACTAAGGGCTGGGGCGCCCCAGGCCAGGGGCTACCTAAGCCTAAGGGCGGGGTCGCCCAAAGCCTGGGGCTCCCAAAGCCTAATGGCTGTGGGGCCCCATGCCTGGGGCTCCCAAAACTTAAGGGCTGGGCGCCCCAAACCAGCGGCACCCTAAGACTAAGTGCTGGGGCGCCCCAGGGCTGGGGCTCCCAAAACCTAAGAGCTGGGGCGGCCCAGGCCTGGGGCACCCAAAGCCTAAGGGCTGGGGTCCCCAGGCAAGGGGCTCCCTAATCCTAAGGGCTGGGGCGACCCAGGCCTGTGTCTCCCTTAGCCTATGAGTTGGGGCGACCCAGGCCAGGGGCTCCCTAAGCATAAGGGCTGGGGCGCCCAATGCCTGGGGCTTTTTAGCCTAAGGGCTGGGGTGCTCCAGCCTAAGAGCTCCCTAAGCCTAAGGGCTGGGGCGGCTCAGGACTGGGGCACCCAAAGCCTAAGGGCGGGGGCGCCCCAGGCCTGGGGCTCCAAAACCCTAAGGGCTGTGGCGCCCCAGGCCTGGGCTCCCAAAGCCTAAAGGCTGGGGCGCCCAAGGCCTGGGGCTCCCTAAGGCTAAGGGTTGGGGCGCCCCAGTCCTGGGGCTCCCTAAGCCTAAGGGTTGGGGCACCCGAGGCCTGGGGATCCCCAAGCCTAAGGACTTGGGCGCCCCAGGCCTGGGCATCCCGAAGCCTAAGGCCTGGGGCACCCCAGGCCTGGGCTCCCTAAGCTTTAGGACTGGGGCACCCCAGGCCTGGGGCTCCGTAAACCTAAGGGCTGGGTCTCCCCAGGCCACGGCTCCTTAAGCCTAAGGGCTGGGGCGCCCCAGGTCTGGGGCTCCCTAAGCCTAAGGGCTGGGGCGCCCCAGGCCTGGGGCTTGCAAAGCCTAAGGGCTGGGGCTTCACAGGCCTGAGGCTCCCTAAGCCTATGGGCTGGGGCGAGCCAGGCCTGGGGCTCCCTAAGCCTAAGGGCTGGGGCGCCCCAGTCCTGGGGCTCCCAAAGCATAAGGGCTGGGCACCCCAGGACTGGGGTTCCCTAAGTCTAAGGGCTGGGGCGCCCCAGGCGTAGGGCTCCCTAAGCCTAAGGGCTGGGGCGCCCCAGGCCTGGGGCTCCCTAAGCCTAAGGCCTGGGGCACCAAGGCCTGAGGCTCCCTAAGAATAAGGGCTGGGGCGCCCCAGGCCAGGGGCTACCTAAGCCTAAGGGCGGGGTCGCCCCAGGCCTGGGGCTCCCAAAGCCTAATGGCTGTGGGGCCCCATGCTTGGGCCTCCCAATGCTTAAGGGCTGGGCGCCCCAACCCTGCGGCACCCTAAGACTAAGTGCTGGGGCGCCCCAGGCCTGGGCCTCCCAAAACCTAAGAGCTGGAGCGGCACAGGCCTGGGGCACCCAAAGTCTAAGGGCTGGGGTCCCCATGCTAGGGGCTCCCTAATCCTAAGGGCTGGGGCGACCCAGGGCTGGGTCTCCCTAAGCCTAAGAGTTGGGGCGACCCAGGCCAGGGTCTCCCTAAGCCTAAGGGCTGGGGCGCCCAAGGCCTGGGGCTTTTAAGCCTAAGGGATGGGGTGCTCCAGGCCAGGGGCTCCCTAAGTCTAAGGGCTGGGGGTCACCTGGCCTGGGGCTCCCTAAGCCTAAGGGCGGGGGCGCCAAAGGGCTGGTGCTCCAAAAGCCTAAGGGCTGGGGCGCCCCAGGCCTGGGGCTCCCTAAGCATAAAGGCTGGGGCTCCCCAGGCCTGGGGCTCCCTACGCCTAAGGGCTGTGGTGCCCCAGGCCTGGGCTCCCAAAGCCTAAAGTTTGGGGCGCCCAAGGCCTGGGGCTCCCTAAGGCTAAGGGTTGGATAGCCCCAGGCCTGGGGCTCCCTAAGCCTAAGGACTGGGGCGCCTGAGGTCTGGGGTCCCCAAACCTAAGGGCTGGGGCGCCCCAGCCTGGGCGTCCCGAAGCCTAAGGCCTTTGGTACCCCAGGCCTGGGCTCCCTAAGCCTTAGGACTGGGGCACCCCAGGCGTGGGGCTACCTAAGCCTAAGGGCTGGGTCTCCCCAGGCCACGGGCTCCTTAAGCCTAAGGGCTGGGGCGCCCCATGTCTGGGGCCCCCTAAGTCTTAGGGCTGGGGGTCACCTGGCCTGGGGCTCCCTAAGCCTAAGGGCTGGGACCGCTCAGGCTTGAGGCTCCCTAAGCCTAAGGGCTGGGGCGAGCCAGGCCTGGGGCTCCCTAAGCCTAAAGGCTGGGGCGACGAAGGCCTGTGGCTCCCAAATCCTAAGGGCTGGGTGCTGGGCGCCCCAGGAGTGGGGCTCCCTAAGGCTAAGGGCTGGGGCGCCCCAGGCCTGGGGCTCCCAAAATCTAAGGGCTGGGGCGCATCAGGCTTGGGCTCTCAAATGCTAAGGGTTGGGGTGCCCCAAGCCTGGGGCTCCCTAAGCCTAAGTGCTGGGGCGCCCCCGGCCAGTGGCTACCTAAGCCTAAGGGCGGGGTCGCCCGATGCCTGGGGCTCCTTAAGCCTAAGGGCTGGGATGCCCGAGGCCTGGGGCTCCTTAAGCCTAAAGGTTGGGGCGCCCCAGGCATGGGGCTCCCTAAGCCTAAGGGCTGGCGCGCCCCAGGCCAGGAGCTACGTAAGCCCAAGGGCATGGGCGCCCCAGGTCAGGGGCTCCCTAAGCCGAAGGGCTGGGGTGCCCCAGGCATGGGGCTCCCAAAGCCTAAAGGCTGGGGCTCCCCGCGTCTGGGGCTACCTAAGCCTAAGGGCTGGGCCACCCCAGGCCTAGGGCTACCAAATCCTAGGGGATGGGGCGCCCCAGTCCTGGGTTCACTAAGCCTAAGTGCTGGGGCGCCCCAGGCCTGGGGCTCCCTAGCTTAAGGGCTGGGGCGCCCTAAGCCTGGGGTTCCTAAAACCTAAGGGCTGGGGCACCCCAGGCCTGGGGCTCCCAAAACCTAAGTGCTGGGCGCCCCAGGACTGTGGCTCCCTAAGGCTAAGTGCTGGGGCACCCCAGGCCAGGGGCTACCTAAGTCTAAGGGTGGGGGCGCCCCAAAACTGGGGCTCCCAAAGCCTAAGGGCTGTGGCGCCCCAGGTCTGGGGCTAATTAAGCCTAAGGGATGGGGAGCCCCAGGCATGGGGATGCCAAAGCCTAAGAGCTGGGGCGTCCCTGGACTGTGCCTCCCTAAGCCTAAGGGCGGGGGCGTCCCAGGCCTGAGGCGTCCCTAAGCCGATGGGCTGGGGCGCCCAAGGCCTGGGGCTCCCTAAGCCTTAGGGCTGTCGCACTACAGGCCTGGGACTCCCTAAGACTAAGTGCTTGGGCGCCCCAGGCCAGGGGATCCCTAAGTCTAAGGGCTGGGGGTCACCAGGCCTGGAGGTCCCTAAGCCTAAGGGATAGGGCGCCCCTGGCCTGGGGCTCCCAAGCCTAAGGGCTGGGGCACCCCAGGCCAGGGGGTCCCTAAGCCTAGGGGCTGGGGTGCCCCAGGCTTGGGCCTCCCAAAGCCTATGGGATGGGGCGCCCAGGGCTGGGGCTTCCTAAGCCTAAGTGCTGGGGCGCCCCAGGCCAGGAGCTACCTAAGCCTAAGGGCGTGGGCACCCCAGGTCTGGGAGTACCTAATCCTAATGGATGGGGCGCCCCAGGCATGGGGATGCCAAAGCCTAAGGGCTGGTGCGTCCCTGGCCTGTGCCTCCCCAAGCCTTAGGGCGGGGGCGCCACAGGCCTGAGGCTCCCTAAGCCGATGGGCTAGGGCGCACAAGGCCTGGGGATCCCTAAGCCTAATGGCTGGGTCGCCCCAAGCCTGGGGCTCCCTAAGCCTAAGTGCTGGGACGGCCCTGGCCTGGGGTTCCCAAAGGCTAAGGGCTGGGGCGCCCCATGCCTGCGGCTCCCAAAGGCTAAGGGCGGGGGCACCCCAGTCCTGGGGCTACCTAAGCCTAAGGGCTGGGGTGTCTGAGGCCTGGGTTCCCTAAACCTAAGGGCTGGGGCGCCACAGACCTGGGGCTCCCTAAGCCTAATGCCTTGGGTGCCCCAGGCCTGGGGTTCCCAAAGCCTAAGGGATGGGGTGCCCCAGGCCTGTGGCTCCCAAAGCGTAAGAGCTGGGGCGCCCCAGGTCTGGGGCTCCCAAATCATAAGGGCTGGGCGCCCCAAGCCTGGGCTCTCTAAGCTAAGGGCTGGGGCGCACCCGTCCTGGGGTTACCTCAGCCTAAGGGCTGGAGCACCCCAGGCCTGGGGATCCTAAAGCCTAAGGGCAGGTGCGCCCCAGGCCTGGGGTTCCCAAAGCCTAAGGGCTGGGGCACCCCCGGCCTGGGGATCCCAAAGCCTAAAGGCTGGGGCACCCAAGGCCTGGGCCTCCCTAAGCCTATGGGCTGCTGCGAACCAGGCCTGGGGCTACCTGAGCCTAAGGGCTGGGGAGCCCCAGGCCTGGGGCTCCCAAAGGCTAAGGGCTGTGATCCCCAAGGCCTGGGGCTCCCAAAGCCAAGGGCTGGGGCTTCCCAGCCCTGGGGCTCCCTAAGCCTAAGGGCGGGAAGTGCCAGTCCTTGGGCTCCCAAAGCCTAAGGGCTGGGTCACCCCAGGCTTGTGGCTCCCATAGCCTAAGGGATGGGACGCCCCAGGCCTGGGGCTCCCAAAGGCTAAGGGCTGGGGCGCCCCATGCCTTGGGCTCTCAAAGGCTAAGGCCTTGGGTGCCCCAAGACTGGGGCTCCCTAAGCCTAAGTGCTGTGGCGCCCCAGGCCTGGGGCTCCCTAAGCCTAAGGGCTGGGGTGCCCCAGGCCGGGGTTCCCTAAGCCTAAGTGCTGGGGCGCCCCACTCCTGGGGCTCCCAAAGCATAAGGGCTGGGCGCCCCAGGACTGGGGCTCCCTAAGGATAAGGGCTGGGGCGCCCCAGGCCTGGGGCTCCCTAAGCCTAAGGGCTGGCGCGCCCCAGGTCTGGGGCTCCCTAAGCCTAAGGCCTGGGGCGCCAAGGCCTGAGGCTCCCTAAGGCTAAGGGTTGGGGAGCCCCAAGCCTGGGGCTCCCTAAGCCTAAGGGATGGGGCACCCGTGGCCTGGGGGTCCCCAAGCCTAAGGGCTGGGGCACCCCAGGCCTGGGCGTCCCGAAGCCTAAAGCCTGGGGCACCCCTGGCCTGGGCTCCTTAAGCCTAAGGGCTGGGGCGCCCCAGGTCTGGGGCTCCCTAAGCCTAAGGGCTGGGTCGCACCAGGCCTGGGGCTCCCTAAGCCTTAGGGCTGGGGCGCCCCAGGCCTGGGGCTCCCAAAACCTAAGAGCTGGGGCGGCCCAGGCCTGGGGCTCCCAAAGCCTAAGGACTGGGGTCCCCAGGCTAGGGGCTCCCTAATCCTAAGGGCTGGGGCGCCCCAGGCCTGAGGCTCCCTAAGACTAAGGGCTGGGGCACCCCAGGCCAGAGGCTACCTAAGCCAAAGGGGGGGGTCGCCCCAGGCCTGGGTCTCCCAAAGCCTAATGGCTGTGGGGCCCCATTCCTGGGGCTCCCAAAGCTTAAGGGCTGGGCGCCCCAACCCTGCGGCACCCTAAGAATTAGGGCTGGGGTGCTCCAGGCCAGGGGCTCCCTAATTCTAAGAGCTGGGGGTCACCTGGCCTGGGGCTCCCTAAGCCTAAGGGCTGGGACGGTTCAGGACTGGGGCACCCAAAGCCTAAGGGCGGGGGCGCCCCAGGCCTGGAGCTCCAAAAGCCTAAGGGCTGGGGCGCCCAGGCATGGGCTCCCAAAACCTAAAGGCTGGGGCGCCCAAGGCCTGGGGCTCCCTAAGGCTAAGGGTTGGGGCACCCCAGGCCTGGGGCTCCCTAAGCCTAAGGGCTGGGGCGCCCGAAGCCTGGGGGTCCCCAAGCCTAAGGGCTGGGGTGCCCCAGGCCTTGGCGTCCCGAAGCCTAAGGCCTGGGGCACCCCAGACCTGGGCAACCTAAGCCTTAGGACTGGGGCACCCCAGGCCTGGGGCTCCCTAAGCCTAAGGGCTGGGTCTCCCCAGGCCACGGGCTCCTTAAGCCTAAGGGCTGGGGCGCCCCAGGTCTGGGGCTCCCTAAGCCTAAGGGCTGGGTCACACCAGGCCTGGGGTTCCCTAAGCCTTAGGGCTGGGGCGCCCCAGGCCTGGGGCTCCCAAAACCTAAGGGCTGGGGTGCCCCAGGCCTGGGGCTCCCAAAGCCTAAGGACTGGGGCTTCCCTTGTCTGGGGCTCCCTAAGACTAAGGGCTGCGGCGCCTCAGGACGGGGGCTCCCAAAAACTAAAAGCTGTGGCGCCCCATGCCAGGGGCTCCCTGAGCCTAAGGGCTGTGGCGCCCAAGGCCTGGGGCTCCCTAATGCTAAGGGCTGGGCACCCCAGGCCTGGGACTCCCTAAGCCTATGGGCTGGGGCCCCAGGCCTGTGGATCCCTAAGCCTAAGGGTGGGGGTGACCCAGGCCAGGGGCTCCATAAGCCTAAGTGCTGGGGCACCCCAGGCCTGGGGCTCCCTAATCCTAAGGGTTGGGGCGACGCAGGGCTGGGTCTACCTAAGCCTAAGGGCTGAGTGGCCCAAGGCCTGAGGCTTTTAAGTCTAAGTGCTGGGGCGCTCCAGGCCAGGAGCTCCCTATGTCTAAGGGCTGGGGGTCACCGGGCCTGGGGCTCCCTAAGCCTAAGGCTGGGTCACCCCAGGCCTGGGACTCCTTAAGCCTAAGGGCTGGGGCGACCCAGGCCTGGGGCTCCCTAAGCCTAAGGGCTGGGGTGCCCCAGGCCTGGGGCTCCCAAATGCTAAGGGCTGTGGTGCCCAAGGCCTGGGGCTTCCAAAGCCCAAGGGCTGGGGCTGTCCAGCCCTGGGGCTCCCTAAGCCTAAGGGCGGGAAGGGCCAGTCCTTGGGCTCCCAAAGCCTAAGGGCTGGGTCGCCCCAGGCTTGGGGCTCCCATAGCCTAAGGGATGGGACGCCCCAGGCCTGGGGCTCCCAAAGGCTAAGGGCTAGGGCGCCCCATGCCTTGGGCTCTCAAAGGCTAAGGCCTTGGGTGCCCCAAGACTGGGGTTCCCTAAGCCTAAGTGCTGTGACGCCCCAGGCCTGGGGCTCCCTAAGCCTAAGGGCTGGGGTGCCCCAGGCCTGGGGCTCCCTAAGTCTAAGGGCTGGGGCGCCCAAGTCCTGGGGCTCCCAAAGCATAAGGGCTGGGCGCCCAGGACTGGGGTTCCCTAAGGCTAAGGGCTGGGGCGCCCCAGGCCTGGGGCTCCCTAAACCTAAGGGCTGGCGCGCCCCAGGCCTGGGGCTCCCTAAGCCTAAGGCCTGGGGCGCCAAGGCCTGAGGCTCCCTAAGACTAAGGGCTGGAGCGCCCCAGGCCAGGGGCTACCTAAGGGTAAGGGCGGAGTCGCCCCTGGCCTGGGGCTCCCAAAGCGTAATGGCTGTGGGGCCCCATGCCTGGGGCTCCCAAAGTTTAAGGGCTGGGCGCCCCAACCCTGCGGCACCCTAAGACTAAGGGCTGGGGTGCTCCAGGCCAGGGGCTCCCTAAGTCTAAGGGCTGGGGGTCACCTGGCCTGGGGCTCCCTAAGCCTAAGGGCTGGGACGGTTCAGGACTGGGGCACCCAAAGCCTAAGGGCGGGGGCGCCCCAGGCCTGGAGCTCCAAAAGCCTAAGGGCTGGGGCGCCCAGGCCTGGGCTCCCAAAACCTAAAGGCTGGGGCGCCCAAGGCCTGGGGCTCCCTAAGGCTAAGGGTTGGGGCACCCCAGGCCTGGGGCTCCCTAAGCCTAAGGGCTGGGGCGCCCGAAGCCTGGGGGTCCCCAAGCCTAAGGGCTGGTGTGCCCCAGGCCTGGGCGTCCCGAAGCCTAAGACCTGGGGCACCCCAGACCTGGGCAACCTAAGCCTTAGGACTATGGCACCCCAGGCCTGGGGCTCCCTAAGCCTAAGGGCTGGGTCTCCCCAGGCCACGGGCTCCTTAAGCCTAAGGGCTGGGGCGCCCCAGGTCTGGGGCTCCGTAAGCCTAAGGGCTGGGTCACACCAGGCCTGGGGTTCCCTAAGCCTTAGGGCTGGGGCGCCCCAGGCCTGGGGCTCCCAAAGCCTAAGGACTGGGGCTTCCCTTGTCTGGGGCTCCCTAAAACTAAGGGCTGCGGCGCCCCAGGACGGGGGCTCCCAAAAACTAAAAGCTGTGGCGCCCCATGCCAGGGGCTCCCTGAGCCTAAGGGCTGGGGCGCCCAAGGCCTGGGGCTCCCTAATGCTAAGGGCTGGGCACCCCAGGCCTGGGGCTCCCTAAGCTTATGGGCTGGGGCCCCAGGCCTGTGGATCCCTAAGCCTAAGGGTGGGGGTGACCCAGGCCAGGGGCTCCATAAGCCTAAGTGCTGGGGCACCCCAGGCCTGGGGCTCCCTAATCCTAAGGGTTGGTGCGACCCAGGGCTGGGTCTACCTAAGCCTAAGTGCTGGGTGGCCCAAGGCCTGAGGCTTTTAAGTCTAAGTGCTGGGGCGCTCCAGGCCAGGAGCTCCCTAAGTCTAAGGGCTGGGGGTCACAGGGCCTGGGGCTCCCTAAGCCTAAGGCTGGGTCACCCCAGGCCTGGGAGTCCTTAAGCCTAAGGGCTGGGGCGTCCCAGGCCTGGGGCTACCTAAGCCTAAGGGCTGGGGTGCCCCAGGCCTGGGGCTCCCAAATGCTAAGGGCCGTGGTGCCCAAGGCCTGGGGCTTCCAAAGCCCAAGGGCTGGGGCTGTCCAGCCCTGGGGCTCCCTAAGCCTAAGGGCGGGAAGGGCCAGTCCTTGGGCTCCCAAAGCCTAAGTGCTGGGTCGCCCCAGGCTTGGGGCTCCCATAGCCTAAGGGATGGGACGCCCCAGGCCTGGGGCTCCCAAAGGCTAAGGGCTGGGGCGCCCCATGCCTTGGGCTCTCAAAGGCTAAGGCCTTGGGTGCCCCAAGACTGGGGCTCCCTAAGCCTAAGTGCTGTGACGCCCCAGGCCTGGGGCTCCCTAAGCCTAAGGGCTGGGGTGCCCCAGGCCTGGGGCTCCCTAAGTCTAAGGGCTGGGACGCCCATGTCCTGGGGCTCCCAAAGCATAAGGGCTGGGCGCCCCAGGACTGGGGTTCCCTAAGGCTAAGGGCTGGGGCGCCCCAGGCCTGGGGCTCCCTAAACCTAAGGGCTGGCGTGCCCCAGGCCTGGGGCTCCCTAAGCCTAAGGCCTGGGGCGCCAAGGCCTGAGGCTCCCTAAGACTAAGGGCTGGGGCGCCCCAGGCCAGGGGCTACCTAAGCGTAAGGGCGGGGTCGCCCCTGGCCTGGGGCTCCCAAAGCGTAATGGCTGTGGGGCCCCATGCCTGGGGATCCCAAAGCTTAAGGGCTGGGCGCCCCAACCCTGCGGCACCCTAAGACTAAGGGCTGGGGTGCTCCAGGCCAGGGGCTCCCTAAGTCTAAGGGCTGGGGGTGACCTGGCCTGGGGCTCCCTAAGCCTAAGGGCTGGGGCGGCTCAGGACTGGGGCACCCAAAGCCTAAGGGCGGGCGCGCCCCAGGCCTGGGGCTCCAAAAGCCTAAGGGCTGGGTCGCCCCAGGCCTTGGCTCCCAAAGCCTAAAGGCTGGCGCGCCCAAGGCCTGGGGCTCCCTAAGGCTAAGGGTTGGGGAGCCCCAGGCCTGGGGCTCCCTAACCCTAAGGGCTGGGGCGCCCGAGGCCTGGGGGTCCCCAAGCCTAAGGGCTGGGGCACCCCAGGCCTGGGCGTCCCGAAAACTAAGACCTGGGGCACACCAGGCCTGGGCTCCCTAAGCCTTATGACTGGGGCACCCCAGGCCTGGGGCTCCCTAAACCTAAGGGCTGGGTCTCCCGTGGCCACGGGCTCCTTAAGCCTAAGGGCGGGGGCGCCCCAGGCCTGGGGCTCCCTAAGCCTAAGGGCTGGGTCGCACCAGGCCTGGGGCTCCCTAAGGCTAAGGGTTGGGGAGCCCCAGGCCTGGGGCTCCCTAAGCCTAAGGGCTGGGGCGCCCGAGGCCTGGGGGTCCCCCAAGCCTAAGGGCTGGGGCACCCCAGGCCTGGGTGTCCCGAAACCTAAGAACTGGGGCACCCCAGGCCTTGGGCTCCCTAAACCTAAGGGCTGGGTCTCCCCAGGCCACGGGCTCCTTAAGCCTAAGGGCGGGGGCGCCCCAGGTCTGGGGCTTCCTAAGCCTAAGGGCTGGGCCGCACTAGGCCTGGGGCTCCCTAAGCCTTAGGGCTCGGGCGCCCCAGGCCTGGGGCTCCCAAAGCATAAGGGCTGGGGTACCCCAGGCCTGGGGCTCCCAAAGCCTAAGGGCTTGGGTTTCCCAGCCCTGGGGCTCCCAAAGCCTAAGTGCTGGGGCGCCCCAGGTCTGGGGCTCCCTAATCCTATGGTTGGGGCGACCCAGGGATGGGTCTCCCTAAGCCTAAGGCCTGGGGGTCCCAGGGCCTGGGGCTTTTAAGTCTAAGTGCTGGGGCGCTCCAGGCCAGGGGCTCCCTAAGTCTAAGGGCTGTTGGTCACCGGGCCTGGGGCTCCCTAAGCCTAAGGCTGGGTCACCCTAGGCCTGGAGCTCCTTAAGCCTAAGGGCTGGGGCGACCCAGGCCTGGGGCTACCTAAGCCTAAGGGCTGGGTCGCCCAGGCTTGGGGCTCCCATAGCCTAAGGGATGGGACGCCCCAGGCCTGGGGCTCCCAAAGGCTAAGGGCTGGGCAGGCCCATGCCTTGGGCTCTCAAAAGCTAAGGGCTTGGGTGCCCCAAGACTGGGTCTCCCTAAGCCTAAGTGCTGTGGCACCCCAGGCCTGGGGCTCCCTAAGCCTAAGGCGGGGGCCCCCCAGGCCTGGGGCTCCCTAAGTCTAAGGGCTGGGGTGCCCCAGTCCTGGGGCTCCCAAAGCATAAGGGCTGGGTGCCCCAGGACTGGGGCTCCCTAAGGCTAAGGGCTGGGGCGCCCCAGGCCTGGGGCTCCCTAAGCCTAAGGGCGGGGTCGCCCCAGGCCTGGGGCTCCCAAAGCCTAATGGCTGTGGGGCCCCATGCCTGGGGCTCCCAAAGCTTAAGGGCTGGGCGCCCCAACCCTGCGGCACCCTAAGACTAAGGCCTGGGGCGCCAAGGCCTGAGGCTCCCTAAGACTAAGTGCTGGGGCGCCCCAGGCCAGGGGCTACCTAAGGCTAAGGGCGGGGTCGCCCCAGGCCTGGGGCTCCCGAAACCTAATGGCTGTGGAGCCCCAGGCCTGGGGCTCCCAAAGCTTAAGGACTGGGCGCCCCAACCCTGCGGCACCCTAAGACTAAGGGCTGGCGCGCCCCAGGCCTGGGGCTCCCAAAACCTAAGAGCTGGGGCGGCCCAGGCCTGGGGCTCCCAAGGCTGGGGCGCCCCAGGCCTGAGGCTCCCTAAGCCTAAGGGCGGGGTCGCCCCAGGCCTGGGGCTCCCAAAGACTTATGGCTGTGGGGCCCCATGCCTGGGGCTCCCAAAGCTTAAGGGCTGGGCGCCCCAACCCTGCGGCACCCTAAGAATAAGGACTGGGGTGCTCCAGGCCAGGGGTTCCCTAAGTCTAAGAGCTGGGGGTCACCTGTCCTGGGGCTCCCTAAGCCTAAGGGCTGGGACGGTTCAGGACTGGGGCACCCAAAGCCTAAGGGCGGGGACGCCTCAGGCCTGGGGCTACAAAAGCCTAAGGGCTGGGGCGCCCGAGGCCTTGGCTCCCAAAACCTAAAAGCTGGGGCGCCCAAGGCCTGGCGCTCCCTAAGGCTAAGGGTTGGGGCACCCCTGGCCTGGGGCTCCCTAAGCCTAAGGGCTGGGGCGCCCGAGGCCTGGGGGTCCCCAAGCCTAAGGGCTGGGGTGCCCCAGGCCTGGGCGTCCTGAAGCCTAAGGCCTGGGGCACCCCAGGCCTGGGCTCCCTAAGCCTTAGGACTGGGGCACCCCAGGCCTGGGGCTCCCTAAGCCTAAGGGCTGGGTCTCCCCAGGCCAGGGGCTTCTTAAGCCTAAGGGCTGGGGCGCTCCAGGTCCGGGGCTCCCTAAGCCTAAGGGCTGGGTCGCACCAGGCCTGGGGCTCCCAAAGCCTAAGGGCTGGGGTGCCCCAGGCCTGGGGCTCCCTAAGTCTAAGGCCTGGGGCGCCCATGTCCTGGGGCTCCCAAAGCATAAGGGCTGGGCGCCCCAGGACTGGGGTTCCCTAAGGCTAAGGGCTGGGGCGCCCCAGGCCTGGGGCTCCCTAAACCTAAGGGCTGGCGCGCCCCAGGCCTGGGGCTCCCTAAGCCTAAGGCCTGGGGCGCCAAGGCCTGAGGCTCCCTAAGACTATGGGCTGGGGCGCCCCAGGCCAGGGGCTACCTAAGCGTAAGGGCGGGGTCGCCCCTGGCCTGGGGCTCCCAAAGCGTAATGGCTGTGGGGCCCCATGCCTGGGGCTCCCAAAGCTTAAGGGCTGGGCGCCCCAACCCTGCGGCACCCTAAGACTAAGGGCTGGGGTGCTCCAGGCCAGGGGCTCCCTAAGTCTAAGGGCTGGGGGTGACCTGGCCTGGGGCTCCCTAAGCCTAAGGGCTGGGGCGGCTCAGGACTGGGGCACCCAAAGCCTAAGGGCGGGCGCGCCCCAGGCCTGGGGCTCCAAAAGCCTAAGGGCTGGGTCGCCCCAGGCCTTGGCTCCCAAAGCCTAAAGGCTGGCGCGCCCAA
Organism: Tenrec ecaudatus; assembly: GCF_050624435.1. Taxonomy (NCBI): domain Eukaryota; kingdom Metazoa; phylum Chordata; class Mammalia; order Afrosoricida; family Tenrecidae; genus Tenrec; species Tenrec ecaudatus. The sequence continues at coordinate 63,166 of NW_027457986.1, forward strand.
GGCCTGGGGCTCCCTAAGGCTAAGGGTTGGGGAGCCCCAGGCCTGGGGCTCCCTAACCCTAAGGGCTGGGGCGCCCGAGGCCTGGGGGTCCCCAAGCCTAAGGGCTGGGGCACCCCAGGCCTGGGCGTCCCGAAAACTAAGACCTGGGGCACACCAGGCCTGGGCTCCCTAAGCCTTATGACTGGGGCACCCCAGGCCTGGGGCTCCCTAAACCTAAGGGATGGGTCTCCCGTGGCCACGGGCTCCTTAAGCCTAAGGGCGGGGGCGCCCCAGGCCTGGGGCTCCCTAAGCCTAAGGGCTGGGTCGCACCAGGCCTGGGGCTCCCTAAGGCTAAGGGTTGGGGAGCCCCAGGCCTGGGGCTCCCTAAGCCTAAGGGCTGGGGCGCCCGAGGCCTGGGGGTCCCCAAGCCTAAGGGCTGGGGCACCCCAGGCCTGGGTGTCCCGAAACCTAAGAACTGGGGCACCCCAGGCCTTGGGCTCCCTAAACCTAAGGGCTGGGTCTCCCCAGGCCACGGGCTCCTTAAGCCTAAGGGCGGGGGTGCCCCAGGTCTGGGGCTTCCTAAGCCTAAGGGCTGGGCCGCACTAGGCCTGGGGCTCCCTAAGCCTTAGGGCTCGGGCGCCCCAGGCCTGGGGCTCCCAAAGCATAAGGGCTGGGGTACCCCAGGCCTGGGGCTCCCAAAGCCTAAGGGCTTGGGTTTCCCAGCCCTGGGGCTCCCAAAGCCTAAGTGCTGGGGCGCCCCAGGTCTGGGGCTCCCTAATCCTATGGTTGGGGCGACCCAGGGCTGGGTCTCCCTAAGCCTAAGGCCTGGGGGTCCCAGGGCCTGGGCCTTTTAAGTCTAAGTGCTGGGGCGCTCCAGGCCAGGGGCTCCCTAAGTCTAAGGGCTGTTGGTCACCGGGCCTGGGGCTCCCTAAGCCTAAGGCTGGGTCACCCTAGGCCTGGAGCTCCTTAAGCCTAAGGGCTGGGGCGACCCAGGCCTGGGGCTACCTAAGCCTAAGGGCTGGGTCGCCCAGGCTTGGGGCTCCCATAGCCTAAGGGATGGGACGCCCCAGGCCTGGGGCTCCCAAAGGCTAAGGGCTGGGCAGGCCCATGCCTTGGGCTCTCAAAAGCTAAGGGCTTGGGTGCCCCAAGACTGGGTCTTCCTAAGCCTAAGTGCTGTGGCCCCCCAGGCCTGGGGCTCCCTAAGCCTAAGGCGGGGGCCCCCCAGGCCTGGGGCTCCCTAAGTCTAAGGGCTGGGGTGCCCCAGTCCTGGGGCTCCCAAAGCATAAGGGCTGGGTGCCCCAGGACTGGGGCTCCCTAAGGCTAAGGGCTGGGGCGCCCCAGGCCTGGGGCTCCCTAAGCCTAAGGGCGGGGTCGCCCCAGGCCTGGGGCTCCCAAAGTCTAATGGCTGTGGGGCCCCATGCCTGGGGCTCCCAAAGCTTAAGGGCTGGGCGCCCCAACCCTGCGGCACCCTAAGACTAAGGCCTGGGGCGCCAAGGCCTGAGGCTCCCTAAGACTAAGTGCTGGGGCACCCCAGGCCAGGGTCTACCTAAGCCTAAGGGCGGGGTCGCCCCAGGCCTGGGGCTCCCGAAACCTAATGGCTGTGGAGCCCCAGGCCTGGGGCTCCCAAAGCTTAAGGACTGGGCGCCCCAACCCTGCGGCACCCTAAGACTAAGGGCTGGCGCGCCCCAGGCCTGGGGCTCCCAAAACCTAAGAGCTGGGGCGGCCCAGGCCTGGGGCTCCCAAAGCCTAAGGACTGGGGTGCCCAGGCTAGGGGCTCCCTAATCCTAAGGGCTGGGGCGCCCCAGGCCTGAGGCTCCCTAAGCCTAAGGGCGGGGTCGCCCCAGGCCTGGGGCTCCCAAAGACTTATGGCTGTGGGGCCCCATGCCTGGGGCTCCCAAAGCTTAAGGGCTGGGCGCCCCAACCCTGCGGCACCCTAAGAATAAGGGCTGGGGTGCTCCAGGCCAGGGGCTCCCTAAGTCTAAGAGCTGGGGGTCACCTGTCCTGGGGCTCCCTAAGCCTAAGGGCTGGGACGGTTCAGGACTGGGGCACCCAAAGCCTAAGGGCGGGGACGCCCGAAGCCTGGGGGTCCCCAAGCCTAAGGGCTGGTGTGCCCCAGGCCTGGGCGTCCCGAAGCCTAAGACCTGGGGCACCCCAGACCTGGGCAACCTAAGCCTTAGGACTATGGCACCCCAGGCCTGGGGCTCCCTAAGCCTAAGGGCTGGGTCTCCCCAGGCCACGGGCTCCTTAAGCCTAAGGGCTGGGGCGCCCCAGGTCTGGGGCTCCGTAAGCCTAAGGGCTGGGTCACACCAGGCCTGGGGTTCCCTAAGCCTTAGGGCTGGGGCGCCCCAGGCCTGGGGCTCCCAAAGCCTAAGGACTGGGGCTTCCCTTGTCTGGGGCTCCCTAAAACTAAGGGCTGCGGCGCCCCAGGACGGGGGCTCCCAAAAACTAAAAGCTGTGGCGCCCCATGCCAGGGGCTCCCTGAGCCTAAGGGCTGGGGCGCCCAAGGCCTGGGGCTCCCTAATGCTAAGGGCTGGGCACCCCAGGCCTGGGGCTCCCTAAGCTTATGGGCTGGGGCCCCAGGCCTGTGGATCCCTAAGCCTAAGGGTGGGGGTGACCCAGGCCAGGGGCTCCATAAGCCTAAGTGCTGGGGCACCCCAGGCCTGGGGCTCCCTAATCCTAAGGGTTGGTGCGACCCAGGGCTGGGTCTACCTAAGCCTAAGTGCTGGGTGGCCCAAGGCCTGAGGCTTTTAAGTCTAAGTGCTGGGGCGCTCCAGGCCAGGAGCTCCCTAAGTCTAAGGGCTGGGGGTCACAGGGCCTGGGGCTCCCTAAGCCTAAGGCTGGGTCACCCCAGGCCTGGGAGTCCTTAAGCCTAAGGGCTGGGGCGTCCCAGGCCTGGGGCTACCTAAGCCTAAGGGCTGGGGTGCCCCAGGCCTGGGGCTCCCAAATGCTAAGGGCCGTGGTGCCCAAGGCCTGGGGCTTCCAAAGCCCAAGGGCTGGGGCTGTCCAGCCCTGGGGCTCCCTAAGCCTAAGGGCGGGAAGGGCCAGTCCTTGGGCTCCCAAAGCCTAAGTGCTGGGTCGCCCCAGGCTTGGGGCTCCCATAGCCTAAGGGATGGGACGCCCCAGGCCTGGGGCTCCCAAAGGCTAAGGGCTGGGGCGCCCCATGCCTTGGGCTCTCAAAGGCTAAGGCCTTGGGTGCCCCAAGACTGGGGCTCCCTAAGCCTAAGTGCTGTGACGCCCCAGGCCTGGGGCTCCCTAAGCCTAAGGGCTGGGGTGCCCCAGGCCTGGGGCTCCCTAAGTCTAAGGGCTGGGACGCCCATGTCCTGGGGCTCCCAAAGCATAAGGGCTGGGCGCCCCAGGACTGGGGTTCCCTAAGGCTAAGGGCTGGGGCGCCCCAGGCCTGGGGCTCCCTAAACCTAAGGGCTGGCGTGCCCCAGGCCTGGGGCTCCCTAAGCCTAAGGCCTGGGGCGCCAAGGCCTGAGGCTCCCTAAGACTAAGGGCTGGGGCGCCCCAGGCCAGGGGCTACCTAAGCGTAAGGGCGGGGTCGCCCCTGGCCTGGGGCTCCCAAAGCGTAATGGCTGTGGGGCCCCATGCCTGGGGATCCCAAAGCTTAAGGGCTGGGCGCCCCAACCCTGCGGCACCCTAAGACTAAGGGCTGGGGTGCTCCAGGCCAGGGGCTCCCTAAGTCTAAGGGCTGGGGGTGACCTGGCCTGGGGCTCCCTAAGCCTAAGGGCTGGGGCGGCTCAGGACTGGGGCACCCAAAGCCTAAGGGCGGGCGCGCCCCAGGCCTGGGGCTCCAAAAGCCTAAGGGCTGGGTCGCCCCAGGCCTTGGCTCCCAAAGCCTAAAGGCTGGCGCGCCCAAGGCCTGGGGCTCCCTAAGGCTAAGGGTTGGGGAGCCCCAGGCCTGGGGCTCCCTAACCCTAAGGGCTGGGGCGCCCGAGGCCTGGGGGTCCCCAAGCCTAAGGGCTGGGGCACCCCAGGCCTGGGCGTCCCGAAAACTAAGACCTGGGGCACACCAGGCCTGGGCTCCCTAAGCCTTATGACTGGGGCACCCCAGGCCTGGGGCTCCCTAAACCTAAGGGCTGGGTCTCCCGTGGCCACGGGCTCCTTAAGCCTAAGGGCGGGGGCGCCCCAGGCCTGGGGCTCCCTAAGCCTAAGGGCTGGGTCGCACCAGGCCTGGGGCTCCCTAAGGCTAAGGGTTGGGGAGCCCCAGGCCTGGGGCTCCCTAAGCCTAAGGGCTGGGGCGCCCGAGGCCTGGGGGTCCCCCAAGCCTAAGGGCTGGGGCACCCCAGGCCTGGGTGTCCCGAAACCTAAGAACTGGGGCACCCCAGGCCTTGGGCTCCCTAAACCTAAGGGCTGGGTCTCCCCAGGCCACGGGCTCCTTAAGCCTAAGGGCGGGGGCGCCCCAGGTCTGGGGCTTCCTAAGCCTAAGGGCTGGGCCGCACTAGGCCTGGGGCTCCCTAAGCCTTAGGGCTCGGGCGCCCCAGGCCTGGGGCTCCCAAAGCATAAGGGCTGGGGTACCCCAGGCCTGGGGCTCCCAAAGCCTAAGGGCTTGGGTTTCCCAGCCCTGGGGCTCCCAAAGCCTAAGTGCTGGGGCGCCCCAGGTCTGGGGCTCCCTAATCCTATGGTTGGGGCGACCCAGGGATGGGTCTCCCTAAGCCTAAGGCCTGGGGGTCCCAGGGCCTGGGGCTTTTAAGTCTAAGTGCTGGGGCGCTCCAGGCCAGGGGCTCCCTAAGTCTAAGGGCTGTTGGTCACCGGGCCTGGGGCTCCCTAAGCCTAAGGCTGGGTCACCCTAGGCCTGGAGCTCCTTAAGCCTAAGGGCTGGGGCGACCCAGGCCTGGGGCTACCTAAGCCTAAGGGCTGGGTCGCCCAGGCTTGGGGCTCCCATAGCCTAAGGGATGGGACGCCCCAGGCCTGGGGCTCCCAAAGGCTAAGGGCTGGGCAGGCCCATGCCTTGGGCTCTCAAAAGCTAAGGGCTTGGGTGCCCCAAGACTGGGTCTCCCTAAGCCTAAGTGCTGTGGCACCCCAGGCCTGGGGCTCCCTAAGCCTAAGGCGGGGGCCCCCCAGGCCTGGGGCTCCCTAAGTCTAAGGGCTGGGGTGCCCCAGTCCTGGGGCTCCCAAAGCATAAGGGCTGGGTGCCCCAGGACTGGGGCTCCCTAAGGCTAAGGGCTGGGGCGCCCCAGGCCTGGGGCTCCCTAAGCCTAAGGGCGGGGTCGCCCCAGGCCTGGGGCTCCCAAAGCCTAATGGCTGTGGGGCCCCATGCCTGGGGCTCCCAAAGCTTAAGGGCTGGGCGCCCCAACCCTGCGGCACCCTAAGACTAAGGCCTGGGGCGCCAAGGCCTGAGGCTCCCTAAGACTAAGTGCTGGGGCGCCCCAGGCCAGGGGCTACCTAAGGCTAAGGGCGGGGTCGCCCCAGGCCTGGGGCTCCCGAAACCTAATGGCTGTGGAGCCCCAGGCCTGGGGCTCCCAAAGCTTAAGGACTGGGCGCCCCAACCCTGCGGCACCCTAAGACTAAGGGCTGGCGCGCCCCAGGCCTGGGGCTCCCAAAACCTAAGAGCTGGGGCGGCCCAGGCCTGGGGCTCCCAAGGCTGGGGCGCCCCAGGCCTGAGGCTCCCTAAGCCTAAGGGCGGGGTCGCCCCAGGCCTGGGGCTCCCAAAGACTTATGGCTGTGGGGCCCCATGCCTGGGGCTCCCAAAGCTTAAGGGCTGGGCGCCCCAACCCTGCGGCACCCTAAGAATAAGGACTGGGGTGCTCCAGGCCAGGGGTTCCCTAAGTCTAAGAGCTGGGGGTCACCTGTCCTGGGGCTCCCTAAGCCTAAGGGCTGGGACGGTTCAGGACTGGGGCACCCAAAGCCTAAGGGCGGGGACGCCTCAGGCCTGGGGCTACAAAAGCCTAAGGGCTGGGGCGCCCGAGGCCTTGGCTCCCAAAACCTAAAAGCTGGGGCGCCCAAGGCCTGGCGCTCCCTAAGGCTAAGGGTTGGGGCACCCCTGGCCTGGGGCTCCCTAAGCCTAAGGGCTGGGGCGCCCGAGGCCTGGGGGTCCCCAAGCCTAAGGGCTGGGGTGCCCCAGGCCTGGGCGTCCTGAAGCCTAAGGCCTGGGGCACCCCAGGCCTGGGCTCCCTAAGCCTTAGGACTGGGGCACCCCAGGCCTGGGGCTCCCTAAGCCTAAGGGCTGGGTCTCCCCAGGCCAGGGGCTTCTTAAGCCTAAGGGCTGGGGCGCTCCAGGTCCGGGGCTCCCTAAGCCTAAGGGCTGGGTCGCACCAGGCCTGGGGCTCCCAAAGCCTAAGGGCTGGGGTGCCCCAGGCCTGGGGCTCCCTAAGTCTAAGGCCTGGGGCGCCCATGTCCTGGGGCTCCCAAAGCATAAGGGCTGGGCGCCCCAGGACTGGGGTTCCCTAAGGCTAAGGGCTGGGGCGCCCCAGGCCTGGGGCTCCCTAAACCTAAGGGCTGGCGCGCCCCAGGCCTGGGGCTCCCTAAGCCTAAGGCCTGGGGCGCCAAGGCCTGAGGCTCCCTAAGACTATGGGCTGGGGCGCCCCAGGCCAGGGGCTACCTAAGCGTAAGGGCGGGGTCGCCCCTGGCCTGGGGCTCCCAAAGCGTAATGGCTGTGGGGCCCCATGCCTGGGGCTCCCAAAGCTTAAGGGCTGGGCGCCCCAACCCTGCGGCACCCTAAGACTAAGGGCTGGGGTGCTCCAGGCCAGGGGCTCCCTAAGTCTAAGGGCTGGGGGTGACCTGGCCTGGGGCTCCCTAAGCCTAAGGGCTGGGGCGGCTCAGGACTGGGGCACCCAAAGCCTAAGGGCGGGCGCGCCCCAGGCCTGGGGCTCCAAAAGCCTAAGGGCTGGGTCGCCCCAGGCCTTGGCTCCCAAAGCCTAAAGGCTGGCGCGCCCAAGGCCTGGGGCTCCCTAAGGCTAAGGGTTGGGGAGCCCCAGGCCTGGGGCTCCCTAACCCTAAGGGCTGGGGCGCCCGAGGCCTGGGGGTCCCCAAGCCTAAGGGCTGGGGCACCCCAGGCCTGGGCGTCCCGAAAACTAAGACCTGGGGCACACCAGGCCTGGGCTCCCTAAGCCTTATGACTGGGGCACCCCAGGCCTGGGGCTCCCTAAACCTAAGGGATGGGTCTCCCGTGGCCACGGGCTCCTTAAGCCTAAGGGCGGGGGCGCCCCAGGCCTGGGGCTCCCTAAGCCTAAGGGCTGGGTCGCACCAGGCCTGGGGCTCCCTAAGGCTAAGGGTTGGGGAGCCCCAGGCCTGGGGCTCCCTAAGCCTAAGGGCTGGGGCGCCCGAGGCCTGGGGGTCCCCAAGCCTAAGGGCTGGGGCACCCCAGGCCTGGGTGTCCCGAAACCTAAGAACTGGGGCACCCCAGGCCTTGGGCTCCCTAAACCTAAGGGCTGGGTCTCCCCAGGCCACGGGCTCCTTAAGCCTAAGGGCGGGGGTGCCCCAGGTCTGGGGCTTCCTAAGCCTAAGGGCTGGGCCGCACTAGGCCTGGGGCTCCCTAAGCCTTAGGGCTCGGGCGCCCCAGGCCTGGGGCTCCCAAAGCATAAGGGCTGGGGTACCCCAGGCCTGGGGCTCCCAAAGCCTAAGGGCTTGGGTTTCCCAGCCCTGGGGCTCCCAAAGCCTAAGTGCTGGGGCGCCCCAGGTCTGGGGCTCCCTAATCCTATGGTTGGGGCGACCCAGGGCTGGGTCTCCCTAAGACTAAGGCCTGGGGGTCCCAGGGCCTGGGCCTTTTAAGTCTAAGTGCTGGGGCGCTCCAGGCCAGGGGCTCCCTAAGTCTAAGGGCTGTTGGTCACCGGGCCTGGGGCTCCCTAAGCCTAAGGCTGGGTCACCCTAGGCCTGGAGCTCCTTAAGCCTAAGGGCTGGGGCGACCCAGGCCTGGGGCTACCTAAGCCTAAGGGCTGGGTCGCCCAGGCTTGGGGCTCCCATAGCCTAAGGGATGGGACGCCCCAGGCCTGGGGCTCCCAAAGGCTAAGGGCTGGGCAGGCCCATGCCTTGGGCTCTCAAAAGCTAAGGGCTTGGGTGCCCCAAGACTGGGTCTTCCTAAGCCTAAGTGCTGTGGCCCCCCAGGCCTGGGGCTCCCTAAGCCTAAGGCGGGGGCCCCCCAGGCCTGGGGCTCCCTAAGTCTAAGGGCTGGGGTGCCCCAGTCCTGGGGCTCCCAAAGCATAAGGGCTGGGTGCCCCAGGACTGGGGCTCCCTAAGGCTAAGGGCTGGGGCGCCCCAGGCCTGGGGCTCCCTAAGCCTAAGGGCGGGGTCGCCCCAGGCCTGGGGCTCCCAAAGTCTAATGGCTGTGGGGCCCCATGCCTGGGGCTCCCAAAGCTTAAGGGCTGGGCGCCCCAACCCTGCGGCACCCTAAGACTAAGGCCTGGGGCGCCAAGGCCTGAGGCTCCCTAAGACTAAGTGCTGGGGCACCCCAGGCCAGGGTCTACCTAAGCCTAAGGGCGGGGTCGCCCCAGGCCTGGGGCTCCCGAAACCTAATGGCTGTGGAGCCCCAGGCCTGGGGCTCCCAAAGCTTAAGGACTGGGCGCCCCAACCCTGCGGCACCCTAAGACTAAGGGCTGGCGCGCCCCAGGCCTGGGGCTCCCAAAACCTAAGAGCTGGGGCGGCCCAGGCCTGGGGCTCCCAAAGCCTAAGGACTGGGGTGCCCAGGCTAGGGGCTCCCTAATCCTAAGGGCTGGGGCGCCCCAGGCCTGAGGCTCCCTAAGCCTAAGGGCGGGGTCGCCCCAGGCCTGGGGCTCCCAAAGACTTATGGCTGTGGGGCCCCATGCCTGGGGCTCCCAAAGCTTAAGGGCTGGGCGCCCCAACCCTGCGGCACCCTAAGAATAAGGGCTGGGGTGCTCCAGGCCAGGGGCTCCCTAAGTCTAAGAGCTGGGGGTCACCTGTCCTGGGGCTCCCTAAGCCTAAGGGCTGGGACGGTTCAGGACTGGGGCACCCAAAGCCTAAGGGCGGGGACGCCTTAGGCCTGGGGCTACAAAAGCCTAAGGGCTGGGGCGCCCGAGGCCTTGGCTCCCAAAACCTAAAAGCTGGGGCGCCCAAGGCCTGGCGCTCCCTAAGGCTAAGGGTTGGGGCACCCCTGGCCTGGGGCTCCCTAAGCCTAAGGGCTGGGGCGCCCGAGGCCTGGGGGTCCCCAAGCCTAAGGGCTGGGGTGCCCGAGGCCTGGGCGTCCTGAAGCCTAAGGCCTGGGGCACCCCAGGCCTGGGCTCCCTAAGCCTTAGGACTGGGGCACCCCAGGCCTGGGGCTCCCTAAGCCTAAGGGCTGGGTCTCCCCAGGCCACGGGCTTCTTAAGCCTAAGGGCTGGGGCGCCCCAGGTCCGGGGCTCCCTAAGCCTAAGGGCTGGGTCGCACCAGGCCTGGGGCTCCCTAAGCCTTAGGGCTGGGGCGCCCCAGGCATGCGGCTCCCAAAACCTAAGGGCTAGGGTGCTCCAGGCCTGGGGCTCCCAAAGCCTAATGGCTGGGGCTTCCCTTGTCTGGGGCTCCCTAACACTAAGGGCTAGGGCGCCCCAGGACGGGGGCTCCCAAAAACTAAAAGCTGTGGCGCCCCATGCCAGGGGCTCCCTGAGCCTAAGGGCTGGGGCACCCAAGGCCTGGGGCTCCCTAATGCTAAGGGCTGGGCACCCCAGGCCTGGGGCTCCTTAAGCCTATGGGCTGGGGCCCCAGGCCTGTGGATCCCTAAGCCTAAGGGTGGGGGTGACCCAGGCCAGGGGCTCCATAAGCCTAAGTGCTGGGGTGCCCCAGGCCTGGGGCTCCCTAATCCTAAGAGTTTGGGCGACCCAGGGCTGGGTCTCCCTAAGCCTAAGGGCTGGGGGGCCCAAGGCCTGGGGCTTTTAAGTCTAAGTGCTGGGGTGCTCCAGGCTAGGAGCTCCCTAATTCTAAGGGCTGGGGGTCACCGGGCCTGGGGCTCCCTAAGCCTAAGGCTGGGTCACCCCAGGCCTGGGGCTCCCAAAGGCTAAGGGCTGGGGCGCCCCATGCCTTGGGCTCTCAAAGGCTAAGGCCTTGGGTGCCCCACGACTGGGGCTCCATAAGCCTAAGTGCTGTGGCGCCCCAGTACTGGGGCTCCCTAAGCCTAAGGGCTGGGGTGCCCCAGGCCTGGGGCTCCCTAATCCTAAGGACTAGGGCGCCCCAGTCCTGGGGCTCCCAAAGCATAAGAGCTGGGCGCCCCAGGACTGGGGCTCCCTAAGGCTAAGGGCTGGGGCGCCCCAGGCCTGGGGCTCCCTAAGCCTAAGGGCTGGGGCGCCAAGGCCTGAGGCTCCCTAAGACTAAGGGCTGGGGCGCCCCAGGCCAGGGGCTACCTAAACCTAAGGGCTGGGTCGCCCCTGGCTTGGGGCTCCCAAAGCCTAATGGCTGTGGGGCCCCATGCCTGCGGCTCCCAAAGCTTAAGGGCTGGGCGCCCCAACCCTGCGGCACCCTAAGACTAAGGGCTGGGGTGCTCCAGGCTAGGGGCTCCCTAAGTCTAAGGGCTGGCAGTCACCTGGCCTGGGGCTCCCTAAGCCTAAGGGCTGGGGCGGCTCAGGACTGGGGCACCCAAAGCATAAGGGCGGGGGCACCCCAGGCCTGGGGCTCCAAAAGCCTAAGTGCTGGGGCGCCCCAGGCCAGGGGCTACCTAAGCCGAAGGGCGGGGTCGCCCCAGGCCTGGGGCTCTCAAAGCCTAATGGCTGTGGGGCCCCATGCTTGGGCCTCCCAATGCTTAAGGGCTGGGCGCCCCAACCCTGCGGCATCCTAAGACTAAGGGCTGGGGCGCCCCAGGCCTGGGCCTCCCAAAACCTAAGACCTGGGGCGGCACAGGCCTGGGGTACCCAAAGCCTAAGGGCTGGGGTCCCCAGGCTAGGGGCTCCCTAATCCTAAGGGCTGGGGCGACCCAGGCCTGGGTCTCCCTAAGCCTATGAGTTGGGGCGACCCAGGCCAGGGGCTCCCTAAGCCTAAGGGCAGGGGCCCGCAAGGCCTGGGGCTTTTAACCCTAAGGGCTGGGGTGCTCCAGGCCCGGGGCTCCCTATGTCTAAGGGCTGGGGGTCACCTGGCCTGGGGCTCCCTAAGCCTAAGTGCGGGGGCACCCCAGGGCTGGGGCTCCAAAAGCCTAAAGGCTGGGGTGCCCCAGGCCTGGGGCTCCCTAAGCATAAAGGCTGGGGCTCCCCAGGCCTGGGGCTCCCTACCCCTAAGGGCTGTGGTGCCCCAGGCCTGGGCTCCCAAAGCCTAAAAGTTGGGGCGCCCAAGGCCTGGGGCTCCCTAAGGCTAAGGGTTGGGTCGCCCCTGGCCTGGGGCTCCCTAAGCCTAAGGGCTGGGGCGCCCCAGGCCTGGGCGTCCCGAAGCCTAAGGCCTTTGGCACCCCAGGCCTGGGCTCCCTAAGCCTTAGGACTGGGGCACCTCAGGCGTGGGGCTACCTAAACCTAAGGGCTGGGTCTCCCCAGTCCACGGGCTCCTTAAGCCTAAGGGCTGGGGCTCCCCAGGCCTGGGGCTCCCTAAGTCTTAGGGCTGGGGTTCACCTGGCCTGGGGCTCCCTAAGCCTAAGGGCTGGGACGGCTCAGGCTTGATGCTCCCTAAGCCAAAGGGCTGGGGTTCACCTGGCCTGGGGCTCCCTAAGCCTAAGGGCTGGGACGGCTCAGGCTTGATGCTCCCTAAGCCAAAGGGCTGGGGAGAGCCAGGCCTGGGGCTCCCTAAGCCTAAAGGCTGGGGCGACGCAGGCCTGGGGCTCCCAAATCCTAAGGGCTGGGTGCTGGGCGCCCCAGGACTGGGGCTCCCTAAGGCTAAGGGCTGGGGCGCCCCAGGCCTGGTGCTCTCTAATCCTAAGGGCTGGGGCGCATCAGGCTTGGGGCGCCCTAAGACTAAGGGTTGGGGTGACCCAGGCCTGGGGATCCCTAACCCTAAATGCTTGGGCGCCCGAGGCCAGGGTTCTACCTAAGCTTAAGGGCGGGGGCGCCCCAAACTGGGGCTCCCTAAGCCTAAGGGCGGGGACAGGACAGGTCTGGGGCTCCCAAAAGCTAAGGGCTGGGGCGCCCCATACCTTGGGCTCTCAAATGCTAAGTGTTGGGGTGCCCCAAGCCTGGGGCTCCCTAAGCCTAAGTGCTGGGGCGCCCCAGGCATGGGGCTCCCAAAGCCTAAAGGCTGGGGCTCCCCGGGTCTGGGGCTACCTAAGCCTAAGGGCTGGGCCACCCCAGGCCTGGGGCTACCAAATCCTAAGGGATGGGGCGCCCCAATCCTGGGTTCACTAAGCCTAAGGGCTGGGGCGCCCCAGACCTGGGGCTCCATAAGCCTAAGGGCTGGGGCGCCCTAAGCCTGGGGTTCCCAAAACCTAAGGGCTGGGGCACCCCAGGCCTGGGGCTCCCAAAACCTAAGTGCTGGGCGCCCCAGGACTGTGGCTCCCTAAGGATAAGTGCTGGGGCGCCCCAGGCCAGGGGCTACCTAAGTCTAAGGGTGGGGGCACCCCAAAACTGGGGCTCCCTAAGCCGAAGGGCTGGGGTGCCCCAGGCCTATGGCTCCCAAAGCCTAAGGGCTGTGGCGCCCCAGGTCTGGGGCTAACTAAGCCTAAGGGATGGGTGCCCCAGGCATGGGGATGCCAAAGCCTAAGAGCTGGGGCGTCCCTTGCCTGTGCCTCCCTAAACCTAAGGGCGGGGGCGCCCCAGGCCTGAGGCTCCCTAAGCCGATGGGCTGCGGCGCCCAAGGCCTGGGGCTCCCTAAGCCTTAGGGCTGTCGCACTCCAGGCCTGGGACTCCCTAAGACTAAGTGCTTGGGCACCCCAGGCCAGGGGATCCCTAAGTCTAAGGGCTGGGGGTCAACAGGCCTGGAGGTCCCTAAGCCTAAGGGATGGGGCGCCCCTGGCTTGGGGCTCCCAAGCCTAAGGGCTGGGGCACCCCAGGCCAGGGGGTCCCTAAGACTAGGGGCTGGGGGGCCCCAGGCTTGGGGCTCCCAAAGCCTAAGGGATGGGGCACCCCAGGCTAGGGGGTTCCTAAGCCTAGGGGCTGGGGTGCCCCAGGCTTGGGGCTCCCAAAGCCTAAGGGCTGGGGCGCACCAGTCCTGGTTTCACTAAGCCTAAGGGCTGGGGCGCCCCTAGCCTGGGTCTCCCTAAGCCTATGGGCTGGGGCGCCCCAGGCCTGGGGCTCCCAAAGCATAAGGGCTGGGAGCTCGAGGACTGTGGCTCCCTAAGGCTAAGTGCTGGGGCGCCCCAGGTCTGGGGCTACCTAATCCTAATGGATGGGGCGCCCCAGGCATGGGGATGCCAAACCCTAAGGGCTGGTGCGTCCCTGGCCTGTGCCTCCCCAAGCCTAAGGGCGGGGGTGCCACAGGCCTGAGGCTCCCTAAGCCGATGGGCTAGGGCGCACAAGGCCTGGGGATCCCTAAGCCTAATGGCTGGTTCGTCCCAGGCCTGGGGCTCCCTAAGCCTAAGTAATGGGACGGCCCTGGCCTGGGGTTCCCAAAGGCTAAGGGCTGGGGCGCCCCATGCCTGGGGCTCCCAAAGGGTAAGGGCGGGGGCACACCAGGCCTGGGGCTACCTAAGCCTGAGGGCTTGGGCGCCCGAGGCCTGGGTTCCCTAAACCTAAGGACTGGCGCGCCTGAGGCCTGGGTTCCCTAAACCTAAGGGCTGGAGCACCCCATGCCTGGGGATCCCAAAGCCTAAGGGCAGTGGAGCCCCGGGCCTGGGGTTCCCAAAGCCTAAAGGCTGGGGCACCCAAGGCCTGGGGCTCCCTAAGCCTAAGGTCTGGGGCACCCAGACATGGGGATCCCTAAGCCTAATAGCTGGGGGGCTTCAGGCCTGGGGCTTCCAAAGCCTAAGGGCTGGGGCGCCCCTGTCCTGGGGTTCCCAAAGCCTAAGTGCTGGGGCGCCCCGGGATCTGGGGCTCCCAAGCCTAAGGGCTGTGGCTCCCCGGACCTGAGGCTCCCAAAGCCTATGGGCTGGGGCGCCCCAGGCCTGGGGCTCCCTAAGCCTAAGGGCTGGGTCGCCTCAGGCCTGGGGCTCCTTAAGCCTAAGGGTTTGGGTCACACCAGGCCTGGGGCTCCCTAAGCCTCAGGGCTGGGGCGCCCCAGGCCTGGGGCTCCCAAAGCCTAAGGGCAGGGGTGCCCCAGGCCTGGGGCTCCCAAAGCCTAAGGGCTGGGGCTTCCCTTGTCTAGGGCTCCCTAAGACTAAGGGCTGGGGCGCCCCAGGACGGGGGCTCCCAAAACCTAAAAGCTGTGGCGTGCCAGGTCAGGGGCTCCCTGAGCCTAAGGGCTGGGGCGGCCAAGGCGTGGGGCTCCCTAAGGCTAAGGGCTGGGCACCCCAGGCCTGGGGCTCCCTAAGCCTATGGGCTGGGGCCACAGTCCTGTGGAACCCTAAGCCTAAGGGTGGGTGCGACCCAGGCAAGGGGCTCCATAAGCCTAAGTGCTGGGGTGCCCCAGGCCTGGGGCTCCCTAATCCGAAGGGTTGGGGTGACCCAGGGCTAGGCCTCCCTAAGCCTAAGGGCTGGGGGGCTGAAAGCCTGGGGCTTTTAAGTCTAAGTGCGGGGGCGCTCCAGGCCAGGGGCTCCCTAAGTATAAGGGCTGGGGTTCACCGGGCCTGGGGCTCCCTAAGCCTAAGGCTGGGTCACCCCAGGCCTGGGGCTCATTAAGCCTAAGGGCTGGGGCGACCCAGGCCTGGGGCTACTTAAGCCTAAGGGCTGGGGCGCCCCAGGCCTGGGGCTCCCAAACGCTGAGGGCTGTGGTGCCCCATGCCTGGGGCTCCCAAAGCCCAAGGGCTGGGGCTTCCCAGCCCTGGGGCTCCCTAAGCCTAAGGGCGGGACGAGCCAGGCCTGGGGCTCCCAAAGCCTAAGAGCTGGGTCGCCCCAGGCATGGGGCTCCCATAGCCTAAGGGATGGGACGCCCCAGGCCTGGGGCTCCCAAAGGCTAAGGGCTGGGGCGCCCCATGCCTTGGGCTCTCAAAGGCTAAGGGCTTGGGTGCCCCAAGACCTGGGCTCCCTAAGCCTAAGTTCTGTGGCGCCACAGGCCTGAGGCTCCCTAAGACTAAGGGCTGGGGAGCCCCAGGCCAGGGGCTACCTAAGCCTAAGGGCGGGTTCGCCCCAGGCCTGGGGCTCCCAAAGCCTAATGGCTGTGGGGCCCCATGCCTGGGGCTACCTAAGCCTAAGGGCTGGGCGCCCCAACCCTGCGGCACCCTAAGAATAAGGGCTGGGGTGCTCCAGGCCAGGGGCTCCCTAATTCTAAGAGCTGGGGGTCACCTGGCCTGGGGCTCCCTAAGCCTAAGGGCTGGGACGGTTCAGGACTGGGGCACTCAAAGCCTAAGGGCGGGGGCGCCCCAGGCCTGGGGCTCCAAAAGCCTAAGGGCTGGGGCGCCCCAGGCCTGGGCTCCCAAAACCTAAAGGCTGGGGCGCCCAAGGCCTGTGGCTCGTAAGGCTAAGGGTTGGGGTACCCCAGGCCTGGGGCTCCCTAATCCTAAAGGCTCGGGCGCCGGAGGCCTGGGGGTCCCCAAGCCTAAGGGCTGGGGTGCCCCAGGCCTGGGCGTCCCGAAGCCTAAGGCCTGGTGCACCCCAGGCCTGGGCTCCCTCAGCCTTAGGACTGGGGCACCCCAGGCCTGGGGCTCCCTAAGCCTAAGGGCTGGGTCTCCCCCGGCCACAGGCTCCTTAAGCCTAAGGGCTGGGGCGCCCCAGGTCTGGGGCTCCCTAAGCCTAAGGGCTGGGTCGCACCAGGCCTGGGGCTCCCTAAGTCTTAGGGCTGGGGCGCCCCAGGCCTGGGGCTCCCAAAACCTAAGGGCTGGGGTGCCCCAGGCCTGGGGCTCCCAAAGCCTAAGGGCTGGGGCTTCCCTTGTCTGGGGCTCCCTAAGACTAAGGGCTGTGGAGCCCCAGGACGGGGGCTCCCAAAAACTAAAAGCTGGGGCGCCCCATGCCAGGGGCTCCCTGAGCCTAAGGGCTGGGGCGCCCAAGGCCTGGGGCTCCCTAATGCTAAGGGCTGGGCACCCCAGGCCTGGGGCTCCCTAAGCCTATGGGCTGGGGCCCCAGGCCTGTGGATCCCTAAGCCTAAGTGTGGGCGTGACCCAGGCCAGGGGCTCCATAAGCCTAAGTGCTGGGGCGCCCCAGGCCTGGGGCTCCCTAATCCTATGGGTTGGGGCGACCCAGGGCTGGGTCTCCCTAAGCCTAAGGGCTGGGGGGCCCAAGGCCTGGGGCTTTAAAGTCTAAGTGCTGGGGCGCTCCAGGCCATGAGCTCCCTAAGTCTAAGGGCTGGGGGTCACCGGGCCTGGGGCTCCCTAAGCCTAAGGCTGGGTCACCACAGGCCTGGGACTTCTTAAGCCTAAGGGCTGGGGCGACCCAGGCCTGGGGCTACCTAAGCCTAAGGGCTGGGATGCCCCAGGCCTGGGGCTCCCAAAGGCTAAGGGCTGTGGTGCCCCAGGCCTGGGGCTCCCAAAGCCCAACGGCTGGGGCTGTCCAGCCTTGGGGCTCCCTAAGCCTAAGGGCGGGAAGGGCCAGTCCTTGGGCTCCCAAAGCCTAAGGGCTGTGTCGCCCCAGGCTTGGGGCTCCCATAGCCTAAGGGTTGGGACGCCCCAGGCCTGGGGCTCCCAAAGGCTAAGGGCTGGGGCGCCCCATGCCTTGGGCTCTCAAAGGCTAAGGCCTTGGGTGCCCCAAGACTGGGGCTCCCTAAGCCAAAAGGCTGGGGCGCCCCAGTCCTGGGGCTCCCAAAGTATAAGGGCTGGGCGCCCCAGGACTGGGGCTCCCTAAGGCTAAGGCCTGGGGCGCCAAGGCCTGAGGCTCCCTAAGACTAAGGGCTGGGGTGCCCCAGGCCTGGGGCTCCCAAAGCGTAATGGCTGTGGGGCCCCATGCCTGGGGCTCCCAAAGCTTAAGGGCTGGGCGCCCAACCCTGCGGCACCCTAAGACTAAGGGCTGGGGTGCTCCAGGCCAGGGGCTCCCTAAGTCTAAGGGCTGGGGGTCACCTGGCCTGGGGCTCCCTTAGCCAAAGGGCTGGGGCGGCTCAGGTCTGGGGCACCCAAAGCCTAAGGGCGGGGGCGCCCCAGGCCTGGGGCTCCAAAAGCCTAAGGGCTGGGGTGCCCCAGGCCTGGGGCTCCCTACGCCTAACGGCTGTGGCGCCCCAGACCTGGGCTCCCAAAGCCTAAAGGCTGGGGCGCCCAAGGCCTGGGGCTCCCTAAGGCTAAGGGCTGGGGCGGCTCAGGACTGGGGCACCCAAATCCTAAGGGCTGGGGCGCCCGAGGCCTGGGGATCCCCAAGCCTAAGGGCTGGGGCACCCCAGGCCTGGGCGTCCCTAAGCCTAAGGCCTGGGGCACCCCAGGCCTGGGCTCCCTAAGCCTTAGGACTGGAGCACCCCAGGCCTGGGGCTCCCTAAACCTAAGGGCTGGGTCTCCCCAGGCCACGGGCTCCTTAAGCCTAAGGGCTGGAGCGCCCCAGGCCTGGGGCTCCCAAAGCCTAAGGGCTTGGGCTTCCCAGCCCTGGGGCTCCCAAAGCCTAAGTGCTGGGGCGACCCAGGCCTGGGGCTCCCTAATCCTATGGTTGGGCGACCCAGGGCTGGGTCTACCTAAGCCTAAGGGATGGTGGCCCAGGGCCTGGGGCTTTTAAGTCTAAGTGCTGGGGCGCTCCAGGCCAGGGGCTCCCTAAGTCTAAGGGCTGGGGGTCACCGGGCCGGGGGCTCCCTAAGCCTAAGGGCTGGGGCGACCCAGGCCTGGGGCTACCTAAGCCTAAGGGCTGGGGCGCCCCAGGCTTGGGGCTACCATAGCCTAAGGATGGGACGCCCCAGGCCTGGGGCTCCCAAAGGCTTAGGGCTGGGCCGGCCCATGCCTTGGGCTCTCAAAAGCTAAGGGCTTGGGTGCCCCAAGACTGGGGCTCCTTAAGCCTAAGTGCTGTGGCGCCCCAGTCCTGGGGCTCCCTAAGCCTAAGGGCTGGCGCGGCCCAGTCCTGGGGCTCCCAAACCATAAGGGCTGGGCGCCCCAGGACTGGGGCTCCCTAAGGCTAAGGGCTGGGGTGCCCCAGGCCTGGGGCTCCCTAAGGCTAAGTGCTGGGGCGCCCCAGGCCTGGGGCTCCCTAAGCCTAAGGGCGGGGTCGCCCCAGGCCTGGGGCTCCCAAAGCCTAATGGCTGTGGGGCCCCATGACTGGGGCTCCCAAAGCTTAAGGGCTGGGCGCCCCAACCCTGGGGCACCCTAAGACTAAGGCCTGGGGCGCCAAGGCTTGAGGCTCCCTAAGAGTAAGGGCTGGGGCGCCCCAGGCCAGGGGCTACCTAAGCCTAAGGGCGGGGTCGCCCCAGGACTGGGGCTCCCAAAGCCTAATGGCTGTGGGGCCCCATGCCTGGGGCTCCCAAAGCTTAAGGGCTTGGCGCCCCAACCCTGCGGCACCCTAAGACTAAGGG
The DNA here is from genome assembly GCF_050624435.1 of Tenrec ecaudatus. Taxonomy (NCBI): domain Eukaryota; kingdom Metazoa; phylum Chordata; class Mammalia; order Afrosoricida; family Tenrecidae; genus Tenrec; species Tenrec ecaudatus. The sequence goes on from NW_027457986.1 coordinate 81,415, forward strand.
CTGTGGCGCCCCAGGGCTGGGGCTCCCAAATCCTAAGGGCTGGGGTCCCCAGGCTAGGGGCTCCCTAATCCTAAGGGCTGGGGCGACCCAGGCCTGTGTCTCCCTAAGCCTATGAGTTGGGGCGACCCAGGCCAGGAGCTCCCTAAGCATAAGGGCTGGGGCGCCCAAGGCCTGGGGCTTTTTAGCCTAAGGGCTGGGGTGCTCCAGGCCAGGGGCTCCCTAAGTCTAAGGGCTGGGGGTCACCTGGCCTGGGGCTCCCTAAACCTAAGGGCTGGGGCGGCTCAGGACTGGGGCTCCCAAAGCCTAATGGCGGGGGCGCCCCAGGCCTGGGGCTCCAAAAGCCTAAGGGCTGTGGCGAAACCAGGCCTGGGCTCCCAAAGCCTAAAGGCTGGGGCGTCCAAGGCCTGGGGCTCCCTAAGGCTAAGGGTTGGGGCGCCCCAGGCCTGGGGCTCCCTAAGCCTAAGGGTTGGGGCGTCCGAGGCCTGGGGGTCCCCAAGCCTAAGGGCTGGGGCGCCCCAGGCCTGGGCGTCCCGAAGCCGAAGGCCTGGTGCACCCCAGGCCTGGGCTCCCTCAGCCTTAGGACTGGGGCACCCCAGGCCTGGGGCTCCCTAAGCCTAAGGGCTGGGTCTCCCCCGACCACAGGCTCCTTAAGCCTAAGGGCTGGGGCGCCCCAGGTCTGGGGCTCCCTAAGCCTAAGGGCTGGGTCGCACCAGGCCTGGGGCTCCCTAAGTCTTAGGGCTGGGGCGCCCCAGGCCTGGGGCTCCCAAAACCTAAGGGCTGGGGTGCCCCAGGCCTGGGGCTCCCAAAGCCTAAGGGCTGGGGCTTCCCTTGTCTGGGGCTCCCTAAGACTAGGGCTGTGGAGCCCCAGGATGGGGGCTCCCAAAAACTAAAAGCTGGGGCGCCCCATGCCAGGGGCTCCCTGAGCCTAATGGCTGTGGGGCCCCATGCCTGGGGCTCCCAAAGCTTAAGGGCTGGGCGCCCAACCCTGCGGCACCCTAAGACTAAGGGCTGGGGTGCTCCAGGCCAGGGGCTCCCTAAGCCTAAGGCCTGGGGCGCCCCAGGCCTAGGGTTCCCAAAGCCTAAGGGCTGGGGTGCCCCAGGCCTGTGGCTCCCAAATTGTAAGAGCTGGGGCGCCCCAGGTCTGGGGCTCCCAAAGCATAAGTGCTGGGCGCCCCAGGACTGGGGCTCCTTAAGCCTAAGGTTTGGGGCGCCCCAAGCCTGGGCTCCCTAAGCTAAGGGCTGGGGCACCCCAGGCCTGGAGATGCCTAAGTCTAAGTGCTGGGGCGCACCAGTCCTGGGGTTACCTCAGCCTAAGGGCTGGAGCACCCCATGCCTGGGGATCCCAAAGCCTAAGGGCAGTGGAGCCCCGGGCCTGGGGTTCCCAAAGCCTAAGGCCTGGGGCACCCCCGGCCTGGGGATCCCAAAGCCTAAAGGCTGGGGCACCCAAGGCCTGGGGCTCCCTAAGCCTAAGGTCTGGGGCACCCAGACCTGGGGCTCCCTAAGCCTAATAGCTGGGGCGCTTCAGGCCTAGGGCTTCCAAAGCCTAAGGGCTGGGGCACCCCTGTCCTGGGGTTCCCAAAGCCTAAGTGCTGGGGCGCCCCGGGATCTGGGGCTCCCAAGCCTAAGGGCTGTGGCTCCCCAGACCTGAGGCTCCCAAAGCCTATGGGCTGGGGCGCCCCAGGCCTGGGGCTCCCTAAGCCTAAGGGCTGGGTCGCCTCAGGCCTGGGGCTCCTTAAGCCTAAGGGTTTGGGTCACACCAGGCCTGGGGCTCCCTAAGCCTTAGGGCTGGGGCGCCCCAGGTCTGGGGCTCCCAAAGCCTAAGGGCAGGGGTGCCCCCGGCCTGGGGCTCCCAAAGCCTAAGGGCTGGGGCTTCCCTTGTCTGGGGCTCCCTAAGACTAAGGGCTGGGGCGCCCCAGGACGGGGGCTCCCAAAACCTAAAAGCTGTGGCGTGCCAGGTCAGGGGCTCCCTGAGCCTAAGGGCTGGGGCGGCCAAGGCGTGGGGCTCCCTAAGGCTAAGGGCTGGGCACCCCAGGCCTGGGGCTCCCTAAGCCTATGGGCTAGGGCCCCAGTCCTGTGGAACCCTAAGCCTAAGGGTGGGTGCGACCCAGGCCAGGGGCTCCATAAGCCTAAGTGCTGGGGTGCCCCAGGCCTGGGGCTCCCTAATCCGAAGGGTTGGGGTGACCCAGGGCTAGGCCTCCCTAAGCCTAAGGGCTGGGGGGCCGAAAGCCTGGGGCTTTTAAGTCTAAGTGCGGGGGCGCTCCAGGCCAGGGGCTCCCTAAGTATAAGGGCTGGGGTTCACCGGGCCTGGGGCTCCCTAAGCCTAAGGCTGGGTCACCCCAGGCCTGGGGCTCCTTAAGCCTAAGGGCTGGGGTGACCCAGGCCTGGGGCTACTTAAGCCTAAGGGCTGGGGCGCCCCAGGCCTGGGGCTCCCAAACGCTGAGGGCTGTGGTGCCCCATGCCTGGGGCTCCCAAAGCCCAAGGGCTGGGGCTTCCCAGCCCTGGGGCTCCCTAAGCCTAAGGGCGGGACGAGCCAGGCCTGGGGCTCCCAAAGCCTAAGGGCTGGGTCGCCCCAGGCTTGGGGCTCCCATAGCCTAAGGGATGGGACGCCCCAGGCCTGGGGCTCCCAAAGGCTAAGGGCTGGGGCGCCCCATGCCTTGGGCTCTCAAAGGCTAAGGGCTTGGGTGCCCCAAGTCTGGGGCTCCCTAAGCCTAAGTTCTGTGGCGCCACAGGCCTGAGGCTTCCTAAGACTAAGGTCTGGGGAGCCCCAGGCCAGGGGCTACCTAAGCCTAAGGGCGGGGTCGCCCCAGGCCTGGGGCTCCCAAAGCCTAATGGCTGTGGGGCCCCATGCCTGGGGCTCCCAAAGCTTAAGGGCTGGGCGCCCCAACCCTGCGGCACCATAAGAATAAGGGCTGGGGTGCTCCAGGCCAGGGGCTCCCTAATTCTAAGAGCTGGGGGTCACCTGGCCTGGGGCTCCCTAAGCCTAAGGGCTGGGACGGTTCAGGACTGGGGCACTCAAAGCCTAAGGGCGGGGGCGCCCCAGGCCTGGGGCTCCAAAAGCCTAAAGGCTGGGGCGCCCAAGGCCTGTGGCTCCCTAAGGCTAAGGGTTGGGGTACCCCAGGCCTGGGGCTCCCTAATCCTAAAGGCTGGGGCGCCCGAGGCCTGGGGGTCCCCAAGCCTAAGGGCTGGGGTGCCCCAGGCCTGGGCGTCCCGAAGCCTAAGGCCTGGTGCACCCCAGGCCTGGGCTCCCTCAGCCTTAGGACTGGGGCACCGCAGGCCTGGGGCTCCCTAAGCCTAAGGGCTGGGTCTCCCCCGGCCACAGGCTCCTTAAGCCTAAGGGCTGGGGCGCCCCAGGTCTGGGGCTCCCTAAGCCTAAGGGCTGGGTCGCACCAGGCCTGGGGCTCCCTAAGCCTTAGGGCTGGGGCGCCCCAGGCCTGGGGCTCCCAAAACCTAAGGGCTGGGGTGCCCCAGGCCTGGGGCTCCCAAAGCCTAAGGGCTGGGGCTTCCCTTGTCTGGGGCTCCCTAAGACTAAGGGCTGTGGAGCCCCAGGACGGGGGCTCCCAAAAACTAAAAGCTGTGGGGCCCCATGCCAGGGGCTCCCTGAGCCTAAGGGCTGGGGCGCCCAAGGCCTGGGGCTCCCTAATGCTAAGGGCTGGGCATCCCAGGCCTGGGGCTCCCTAAGCCTATGGGCTGGGGCCCCAGGCCTGTGGATCCCTAAGCCTAAGGGTGGGCGTGACCCAGGCCAGGGGCTCCATAAGCCTAAGTGCTGGGGCGCCCCAGGCCTGGGGCTCCCTAATCCTAAGGGTTGGGGCGACCCAGGGCTGGGTCTCCCTAAGCCTAAGGGCTGGGGGGCCCAATGCCTGGGGCTTTTAAGTCTAAGTGCTGGGGCGCTCCAGGCCGTGAGCTCCCTAAGTCTAAGGGCTGGGGGTCACCGGGCCTGGGGCTCCCTAAGCCTGAGGCTGGGTCACCACAGGCCTGGGACTCCTTAAGCCTAAGGGCTGGGGCGACCCAGGCCTGGGGCTACCTAAGCCTAAGGGCTGGGGTGCCCCAGGCCTGGGGCTCCCAAAGGCTAAGGGCTGTGGTGCCCCAGGCCTGGGGCTCCCAAAGCCCAAGGGCTGGGGCTGTCCAGCCTTGGGGCTCCCTAAGCCTAAGGGTGGGAAGGGCCAGTCCTTGGGCTCCCAAAGCCTAAGGGCTGTGTCGCCCCAGGCTTCGGGCTCCCATAGCCTAAGGGTTGGGACGCCTCAGGCCTGGGGCTCCCAAAGGCTAAGGGCTGGGGCGCCCCATGCCTTGGGCTCTCAAAGGCTAAGGCCTTGGGTGCCCCAAGACTGGGGCTCCCTAAGCCAAAAGGCTGGGGCGCCCCAGTCCTGGGGCTCCCAAAGTATAAGGGCTGGGCGCCCCAGGACTGGGGCTCCCTAAGGCTAAGGCCTGGGGCGCCAAGGCCTGAGGCTCCCTAAGACTAAGGGCTGGGGTGCCCCAGGCCTGGGGCTCCCAAAGCCTAATGGCTGTGGGGCCCCATGCCTGGGGCTCCCAAAGCTTAAGGGCTGGGCGCCCAACCCTGCGGCACCCTAAGACTAAGGGCTGGGGTGCTCCAGGCCAGGGGCTCCCTAAGTCTAAGGGCTGGGGGTCACCTGGCCTGGGGCTCCCTTAGCCAAAGGGCTGGGGCGGCTCAGGTCTGGGGCACCCAAAGCCTAAGGGCGGGGGCACCCCAGGCCTGGGGCTCCAAAAGCCTAAGGGCTGGGGTGCCCCAGGCCTGGGGCTCCCTACGCCTAACGGCTGTGGCGCCCCAGACCTGGGCTCCCAAAGCCTAAAGGCTGGGGCGCCCAAGGCCTGGGGCTCCCTAAGGCTAAGGGCTGGGGCGGCTCAGGACTGGGGCACCCAAAGCCTAAGGGCTGGGGCGCCCGAGGCCTGGGGGTCCCCAAGCCTAAGGGCTGGGGCACCCCTGGCCTGGGCGTCCCTAAGCCTAAGGCCTGGGGCACCCCAGGCCTGGGCTCCCTAAGCCTTAGGACTGGGGCACCCCAGGCCTGGGGCTCCCTAAACCTAAGGGCTGGGTCTCCCCAGGCCACAGGCTCCTTAAGCCTAAGGGCTGGAGCGCCCCAGGCCTGGGGCTCCCAAAGCCTAAGGGCTTGGGCTTCCCAGCCCTGGGGCTCCCAAAGCCTAAGTGCTGAGGCGACCCAGGCCTGGGGCTCCCTAATCCTATGGTTGGGCGACCCAGGGCTGGGTCTACCTAAGCCTAAGGGCTGGTGGCCCAGGGCCTGGGGCTTTTAAGTCTAAGTGCTGGGGCGCTCCAGGCCAGGGGCTCCCTAAGTCTAAGGGCTGGGGGTCACCGGGCCGGGGGCTCCCTAAGCCTAAGGGCTGGGGCGACCCAGGCCTGGGGCTACCTAAGCCTAAGGGCTGGGGCGCCCCAGGCTTGGGGCTACCATAGCCTAAGGATGGGACGCCCCAGGCCTGGGGCTCCCAAATGCTAAGGGCTGGGCCGGCCCATGCCTTGGGCTCTCAAAAGCTAAGGGCTTGGGTGCCCCAAGACTGGGGCTCCCTAAGCCTAAGTGCTGTGGCGCCCCTGTCCTGGGGCTCCCTAAGCCTAAGGCCTGGGGCCCCCCAGGCCTGGGGCTCCCTAAGCCTAAGGGCTGGAGCGGCCCAGTCCTGGGGCTCCCAAAGCATAAGGGCTGGGCGCCCCAGGACTGGGGCTCCCTAAGGCTAAGGCTGGGGCGCCCCAGGCCTGGGGCTCCCTAAGGCTAAGTGCTGGGGCGCCCCAGGCCTGGGGCTCCCTAAGCCTAAGGGCTGGGGCGCCCCAGGCCTGGGGCTCCCTAAGCCTAAGGGCGGGGTCGCCCCAGGCCTGGGGCTCCCAAAGCCTAATGGCTGTGGGGCCCCATGACTGGGGCTCCCAAAGCTTAAGGGCTGGGCGCCCCAACCCTGGGGCACCCTAAGACTAAGGCCTGGGGCGCCAAGGCTTGAGGCTCCCTAAGAGTAAGTGCTGGGGCGCCCCAGGCCAGGGGCTACCTAAGCCTAAGGGCGGGGTCGCCCCAGGCCTGGGGCTCCCAAAGCCTAATGGCTGTGGGGCCCCATGCCTGGGGCTCCCAAAGCTTAAGGGCTGGGCGCCCCAACCCTGCGGCACCCTAAGACTAAGGGCTGTGGCGCCCCAGGGCTGGGGCTCCCAAATCCTAAGGGCTTGGGTCCCCAGGCTAGGGGCTCCCTAATCCTAAGGGCTGGGGCGACCCAGGCCTGTGTCTCCCTAAGCCTATGAGTTGGGGCGACCCAGGCCAGGAGCTCCCTAAGCATAAGGGCTGGGGCGCCCAAGGCCTGGGTCTTTTTAGCCTAAAGGCTGGGGTGCTCCAGGCCAGGGGCTCCCTAAGTCTAAGGGCTGGGGGTCACCTGGCCTGGGGCTCCCTAAGCCTAAGGGCTGGGGCGGCTCAGGACTGGGGCTCCCAAAGCCTAAAGGCTGGGGCGTCCAAGGCCTGGGGCTCCCTAAGGCTAAGGGTTGGGGCGCCCCAGGCCTGGGGCTCCCTAAGCCTAAGGGTTGGGACGTCCGAGGCCTGGGGGTCCCCAAGCCTAAGGGCTGGGGCGCCCCAGGCCTGGGCGTCCCGAAGCCGAAGGCCTGGGGCACCCCAGGCCTGGACTCCCGAAGCCTTAGGACTGGGGCACCCCAGGCCTGGGGCTCCGTAAGCCTAAGGACTGGGTCTCCCCAAGCCACGGCTCCTTAAGCCTAAGGGCTGGGGCGCCCCAGGTCTGGGGCTCCCTAAGCCTAAGGGCTGGGGCGCCCCAGGCCTGGGGCTCGCAAAGCCTAAGGGCTGGGGCTTCACAGGCCTTAGGCTCCCTAAGCGTAAGGGCTGGGGCGAGCCAGGCCTGGGGCTCCCTAAGCCTAAGGGCTGGGGCGCCCCAGGCGTAGGGCTCCCTAAGCCTAAGGGTTGGGGCGCCCCAGGCCTGGGGCTCCCTAAGCCTAAGGCCTGGGGCGCCAAGGCCTGAGGCTCCCTAAGAATAAGGGCTGGGGCGCCCCAGGCCAGGGGCTACCTAAGCCTAAGGGCGTGGTCGCCCCAGGCCTGGGGCTCCCAAAGCCTAATGGCTGTGCGGCCCCATGCTTGGGCCTCCCAAGACTTAAGGGCTGGGCGCCCCAACCCTGCGGCACCCTAAGACTAAGGGCTGGGGCGCCCTAGGCCTGGGCCTCCCAAAACCTAAGAGCTGGGGCGGCACAGGCCTGGGGCACCCAAAGCCTAAGGGCTGGGGTCCCCAGGCTAGGGGCTCCCTAATCCTAAGGGCTGGGGCGACCCAGGCCTGGGTCTCCCTAAGCCTATGAGTTGGGGCGACCCAGGCCAGGGGCTCCCTAAGCCTAAGGGCTGGGGCGCCCAAGGCCTGGAGCTTTTAAGCCTAAGGGCTGGGTTGCTCCAGGCCAGGGGCTCCCTAAGTCTTAGGGCTGGGGGTCACCTGGCATGGGGCTCCCTAAGCCTAAGGGCGGGGGCACCCCAGGGCTGGGGCTCCAAAAGCCTAAGGGTTGGGGCTCCCCAGGCCTGGGGCTCCCTAAGCATAAAGGCTGGGGCTCCCCAGGCCTGGGGCTCCCTACGCCTAAGGGCTGTGGTGGCCCAGACCTGGGCTCCCAAAGCCTAAAGGTTGGGGCGCCCAAGGCCTGGGGCTCCCTAAGGCTAAGGGTTGGGTCGCCTAAGGCCTGGGGCTCCCTAAGCCTAAGGGCTTGGGCGCCTGAGGCCTGGGGTCCCCAAACCTAAGGGCTGGGGCGCCACAGGCCTGGGCGTCCCGAAGCCTAAGGCCTTTGGCACCCCAGGCCTGGGCTCCCTAAGCCTTAGGACTGGGGCACCCCAGGCGTGGGGCTACCTAAGCCTAAGGGTTGGGTCACCCCAGGCCACGGGCTCCTTAAGCCTAAGGGCTGGGGCGCCCCAGGCCAGGGGCTTCCTAAGTCTTAGGGCTGGGGGTCACCTGGCCTGGGGCTCCCTAAGACTATGGGCTGGGACGGCTCAGGCTTGAGGCTCCCTTAGCCTAAGGGCTGGGGCGAGCCAGGCCTGGGGCTCCCTAAGCCTAAAAGCTGGGGCGCCGCAGGCCTGGGGCTCCCAAATCCTAAGGGCTGGGTGCTGGGCGCCCCAAGACTGGGGCTCCCTAAGGCTAAGCGCTCGGTCGCCCCAGGCCTGGGGCTCTCTAATCCTAAGGGCTGTGGCGCATCAGGCTTGGGGCGCCCTAAGCCTAAGGGCTGGGGCGACCCAGGCCTGGGGATCCCTAACCCTAAGTGCTTGGGCGCCCGAGGAAAGGGTTCTACCTAAGCCTACGGGCGGGGGCGCCCCAAACCTGGGGCTGCCTAAGCCTAAGGGTGGGGACAGGACAGGCCTGGGGCTCTCAAAAGCTAAGGGCTGGGGCGCCCCATGCCTTGGGCTCTCAAATGCTAAGGGTTGGGGTGCCCCATGCCTGGGGCTCACTAAGCCTAAGTGCTGGGGCGCCCCAGGCCAGTGGCTACCTAAGCCTAAGGGCGGGTTCGCCCAAGGCCTGGGGCTCCCAAAGCCTAAGGCCTGGGGCGCCCCAGGCATGGGGCTCCCAAAACATAATGGCTGGGGTGCCCAAAGCCTGGGGCACCCTAAAACTAAGGGCTGGGGCGCCCCAGGCTGGGGGCTCCCTAAGCCTAAGGGCTGGTGCGCCCCAGGCCTGGGTCTCTCTAAGCCTATGATTTGGGGCGACCCAGGCCAGGGGCTCCCTAAGCCTAAGGGCTGGGACGCCCAAGGCCTGGGGCTTTTAAGCCTAAGGGCTGGGGCGCTCCAGGCCAGGGGCTCCCTATGTCTAAGGGCTGGGGGTCACCTGGCCTGGGGCTCCGTAAGCCTAAGGGCTTGGTCGCCTCAGGCCTGGGGCTCACTAAGCCTAAGGGCTGGGGCTCCCCAGGCCTGGGGCTACCAAAGCCTAGGGCTGGGGTGCCCCACCAGGGGCTCCCAAAGCCTAAGGGCTGGGGCTTTCCAGGCCTGGGGCTACCAAAACCGAAGGGCTGGGGTGCCCCACCAGGGGCTCCCAAAGCCTAAGGGCTTGGGCTTCCCAGGCCTGGGGCTCCCTAAGACTAATGGCTGGGCGCCCCAGGACTGGGGCTCCCAAAACCTAAAGGCTGTGGCGCCCCAGGCCAGGGGTTCCCTAAGCCTAAGGGCTGGGGCAACCAAGGCCTGCGGCTCCCTAAGCCTAAGGGCTGTGGCGCCCCAGCCCTAGGGGCTCCCTAAGCCTAAGGGCTGGGGCGCCCCAGTTCTGGGGCTCCCTAAACCTAAGGGCTAGGGCTCCCCAGGCTGGGGCTCCCTACGCCTAAGGGCTGTGGCGCCCCATGCCTGGGCTCCCAAAGCCTAAGGGCTGGGGCGCCCCAGCCTTGGGGCTCCATAAGACTAAGGGCTGGCACGCCCCAGGCCTGGGGCTCCAAGCATAAGGGCAGGTGCCCCCCAGACCTGGGGCTCCCAAACCCTAAGGGATTGGGCGCCCCAGGCTTGGGGTCCCAAAGAATAAGGGCACGTGCGCCCCAGTCCTGGGGCTCCCAAAACCTAAGGGCTGGGGCGACCCAGGCCTTGGGCTTCCAAATCCTAAGGGCTGGGGCGCCCCAGGCCTGGGGCTTCCAAATCCTAAGGGCTGGGGCGCCCCAGGCCTGGGGCGCCCAAAGACTAAAGGCTGGGGCCCCCCAAGCCTGGGGCTACCAAAGCCTAAGGGCTTGAGCGCCCAAGTCCTGGGTCTCCCAAAGGAGAATGGCTGGGGCGCCCTAGACCTGGGGCTCCCAAAGCCTAAGTGCTTGGGCGGCCCAGGCCTGGGGCACCCAAAGCCTGAGGCCTGGGGCACACCAGGCCTGGGACTCCCTAAGCCTAAGGGCTGGGGCTCCCTAGCCTTGGGGCTCCCTACGCCTAAGGGCTTGGGTCCCAGGCTTCGGCTCCCAAAGCCTAAGGGCTGGGGCGCCCCAGGCCTAGGGCTCCCAATGAGTAAGGGATTGGCGCCCAAGGTCTGTGGCTCCCTAAGCCTAAGGGCTGGGGCGCCCCAGGACTGAGGCTCCCTAAGACTAAGGGATGGGGCGCCCCAGGCCTGGCACTCCCAAAACCTTAGGGCTGGGGCGCCCCAGGCCTGGGGTTTCCCAAAGCCTAAGGGCTGGGGTGCCCCAGGCCTGGGGCTCCCAAAGCCTAAGGGATGGGGTGCCCCGGCCTGGGGCTCCCAAATCTTAAGGGCTGGGGCGCACCGGGCATGGGATCCCAAAGCCTAAGGGCTGGGGCACCCCGGTTGGGGCTCCCAAAGCCTAAAGTTTGGGGCGCCCCAGGCCTCGGGCTCCGTAAACCTAAGGGCTGGGCTCCCCAGGCCTGTGGCTCCCTACACCTAAAGGCTGGGGCGCCCAAGGCCTGGGGCCCCCTAAGGCTAAGGGTTGGGGCGCCCCAGGCCTGGAGCTCCCTAAGCCTAAGGGTTGTGGCCACCCAGGCCTGGGTCTCCCTATGCCTAATGGCTGGGGCGAGCCAGGCCTGGGGCTCCCAAAGTCTAAGGGCTGGGTCGCCACAGGCCTGGGGGTCCCGATGCCTAAGGCCTGGTAACCCCAGGCCTGGACTCCCTAAACCTAAGGGTTGGGGCCACCCAGGCCTGGGGCTCCCTAAGCCTAAGGGCTGGGGCGAGCCAGGCCTGGGGCTGCCAAAGCCTAAGGGCTGGGGCGCACCAGGCCTGGGGGTCCCGATGACTAAGGCCTGGTAACCCCAGGCCTGGGATCCTTAAGCCTTAGGACTGGGGCACCGCAGGCCTGGGGCTCCCTAAGCCTAAGGGCTGGGTCTCCCCAGGCCACGGGCTCCTGAAGCCTAAGGGCTGGGGCGCCCCAGTCCTGGGGCTCCCAAAGCCTAAAGGCTGGGGAACCAAAGGCCTGGGGCTTTTAAGCCTAAGGTCTGTGGCGCTTCAGGCCAGGGCCTCCCTAAGTCTAAGGGCTGGGGGTCACCTGGCTTGGGGCTCCCTAAGCCTAAAGGCTGGGGCGGCTCAGGACTGGGGCACCCAAAGCCTAAGGGCGGAGGCGCCCCAGGCCTGGGGCTCCCAAAGCCTAATGGCTGGGGCGCCCCAGGCCGGTGGCTCCCTAAGCTTAAGTGCTGTGGCGCCCCAGGCCAGGGGCTACCTAAGCCTAAGGGTCGGGTCGCCCCATGCCTGCGGCTCCCAAATCCTAAGGGCTGGGTCGCCCCAGTCCTGGGTTCCCTAAGCCTAAGGGCTGGGGCGCCCCAAGTCTGGGGCTCCCTAAGCCTAAGGGCTGGGGCAACCCAGGCCTGGGGGTCCCTAAGGCTAAGGGCTGGGGTGCCCCAGGCCTGGGGCTCCCTAAGCCGAAGGGCTGTGGCGCCCCTGGCCTGGGGCTCCCAAGCCTAAGGGTTGGGGCGACCCAGACCTGGGGCTCCCTAAGCCTAAGGGTTGTGGCGCCCCCGGCCTGGGGCTTTTAAGACTAAGGGCTGGGGCGCCCAAGGCCTGGGGCTCCCAAAGCCTAAGGCATGGAGCACCCCAGGCCTGGGGATCCCAAAGCCTAAGGGCTGGGGCACCCCAGGCATGGGGCTCCCTAAGCATTAGGGCTGGCGCATTCCAGGCCTGGGACTACCTAAGACTAAATGCTGGGGCGCCCCAGGCCAGAGGATCCCTAAGTCTAAGTGCTGGGGGCCACCAGGCCTGTAGGTACCTAAGCCTAAGGGCTGGGGCGCCCCTGGCCTGAGGCTACCAAAGCCTAAGGGCTGGGTCGCCCGAGCTTGGGGCTCCCTAAGCCTAAGGGCTGGGGCACCCCAGGCCTGGAGGTCCCTAAGCCAAGGGGCTGGGATGCCCCAGGCTTTGGGCTCCCAAAGCCTAAGGGCTGGGGCGCCCCAGCCCTGGGGCTACCTAAGCCTAAGAACTGGGGCGCCCCAGGCCTGGGACTCCCTAAGCCGAAGGGCTGGGGCGCCCGATGCCTGGGGCTCCTTAAACCTAAGGGCTGGGGTGCCCGAGGCCTGGGGCTCCTTAAGGCTAATGGCTGGGCAGCCCCAGGCCTGGGGCTCCTAAAGCCTAAGGGCTGGGCCGCCCAGGGCTGTGGCTCCCTAAGCCTAAGTGCTGGGGCGCCCCAGACCAGGAGCTACCTAAGCCTAAGGGCGTGGGCACCCCAGGTCTGGGGCTCCCTAAGCTGAAGGGCTGCGGTGCCCCAGGCATGGGGCTCCCAAAGCCTAAAGGCTGGTGCTACCGGGTCTGAGGCTACCTAAGGCTAAGGGCTGGGCCACCCTAGGCCTGGGGCTCCCAAATCCTAAGGGATGTGGCGCCCCAGGCCAGGGGCTACTTATGCCTAAATGCGGGGGTGCCCCAAAACTGGGGCTCCCTAAGCCTAAGGGTTGGGGCGCCCAGGCCTGGGGCTTCCAAATCCTAAGGGCTTCGGCGCCCCAGTCCTGGGTTCCCTAAGCCTAAGGGCTGGGGCACCCCAGACCTGGGGCTCCCTAAGCCTAAGGGCTGGGGCGCCCCAGGCCTTGGGCTCCCAAAACATAAGGGCTGGGCACCCAGGACTGTGGTTCCATAAGGCTAAATGCTTTGGCGCCCCAGGCCTGGGGCTACCTAAGCTTAAGGGCGGGGGCGCCCCAAAACTGGGGCTCCCTAAGCCGAAGGGCTGGGGTGCCCCAGGCCTATGGCTCCCAAAACCTAAGGGCTGGGGCTACCTAAGCCTAAGGGATGGGGAGCCCCAGGCATGGGGATGCCAAAGCCTAAAGGCTGGGGCGTCCCTGGCCTGTGCCTCCCTAAGCCTAAGGGAGGGGGCACCACAGGCCTGAGGCTCCCTAAGCCGATGTGCTGGGGCGCCCAAGGCCTGGGGATCCCTAAGCCTAAGGGCTGGGACTGCCCAGGTCTGGGGTTTTCTAAAGGCTAAGTGCTGGGGCGCCCCATGCCTGGGGCTCCCAAAGGCTAAGGGCGGGGACACCACATGCCTGGGGCTCTCTAAGCCAAAGGGCTGGGGGCCCCAGGCCTGGGGCTCCCAAAGCCTAAGGGCTTGGGCGCCCCAGGTCTGGGGCTACCTAAGCCTAAGGGCTGAGACGCCCCAGGCCGGTGGCTCCCTAAGCCTTAGTGCTAGGGCGCCCCAGGCCACGGGCTACCTAAGCCTGAGGGCAAGGGCGCCTCAGGCCTGGGGCTCCCTAATCCGAAGGCCTGGGGCGCCCCATGCATGGGGCTCCCAAATCCTAAGGGCTTGGTCGCCGCAGTCCTGGGTACCCTAAGCCTAAGGGCTAGGGCGCCCCAGGCCTGGGGCTCCCTAATCCTATGGGCTGGGGCGCCCCAGGCCTGGGGCTCCCTAAGGCTAAGGGCTGGGGTGCCCCAGGCCTGGGGCTTTTAAGCCTAAGGGCTGGGGCGCACCAGGCCTGGGGCTCCCAAAGCCTAAGGGCTGGGTCGCCCCAGGCCTGGTGATCCCAAAGCCTAAGGGCTGGAGCGCCCCAGGCCTGGGGATCCCAAAGCCTAAGGGCTAGGGCGCCCCAGGCCTGGGGCTCCCTAAGCCTTAGGGCTGGCGCACTCCAGGCCTGAGACTCCCTAAGACTAAGTGCTGGGGTGCCCCAGGCCAGGGGATCCCTAAGTCTAAGGGTTGGGGGTCACCAGGCCTGGAGGTCCCTAAACTTAACGGCTGGGGCGCCCTTGGCCTGGGGCACCCAAAGCCTAAGGGCTGGGGCGCCCCAGGCTTTGGTGTCCCTAAGCCTAGGGGCTGGGGTGCCCCAGGCTTGGGGCTCCAAAAACCTAAAGGCTGGGGCGCCCCAGTCCTGTGGCTCCCTAACCTAAGGGCTGGGGCGCCCCAGGCCTGGGGCTCCCTAAGCCTAAGGGCTGGGTCGCACGATGCCTGGGGCTCCTTAAGCCTAAGGGCTGGGGTGTCCGAGGCCTGGGGCTCCTTAAGCCTAAAGGCTGGGGCACCCCAGGCATGGGGCTCCCTAAGCCTAAGGTCTGGGGCGCCCCAGGCCAGGAGCTACCTAAGCCCAAGGGCGTGGGCGCACCAGGTCAGGGGCTCCCTAAGCCGAAGGGCTGGGGTGTCCCAGGCATGGGGCTCCCAAAGCCTAAAGGCTAGGGCTCCCCGGGTCTGGGGCTACCTAAGCCTAAGGGCTGGGCCACCCTAGGCCTGGGGCTCCCAAATCCTAAGGGATGGGGCGCCCCAGTCCTGGGTTCACTAAGACTAAGGGCTGGGGCGCCCCAGGCCTGGGGCTCCCTAAGCCTACGTGCTGGGGCGCCCTAAGCCTGGGGTTCCCAAAACCTAAGGGCTGGGGAACCCCAGGCCTGGGACTCCCAAAACCTAAGTGCTGGGCGCCCCAGGACTGTGGCTCCCTAAGGCTAAGTGCTGAGGCGCCCCAGGCCAGGGGCTACCTAAGTTTATGGGTGGGGCGACCCAAAACAGGGGCTCCCCAAGCCGAAGGGCTAGGGTGCCCCAGGCCTATGTCTCCCAAAGCCTAAGGGCTGTGTCGCCCCAGGTCTGGGGCTACCTAAGCCTAAGGGATGGGGCGCCCCAGGAATGGGGATGCCAAAGCCTAAGAGCTGGGGCGTCCCTGGCCTGTGCTTCCCTAAGCCTAAGGGCGGGGGCGCCCCAGGCCTGAGGCACCCTAATCCGATGGGCTGGGGCGCCCAAGGCCTGGGGATCCCTAAGCCTAAGGGCTGGGATGGCCCAGGCCTGGGGTTCCCAAAGGCTAAGGGATGGGGCACCCCAGGCCTTGGGATCCCTAAGCCAAAGGGTTGGGGCGCACCAGGCCTGGGACTCCCAAAGCCTAAGGGCTGGGGCGAACTAGGTCTGGGGCTACGAAAGCCTAAAGGCTGGGGCGCCCCAGGCCTGGGGCTCCCAAATTCTAAGGGCTTCGGCGCCCCACTCCTGGGTTCCCTAAGCCTAAGGGCTGGGGCGTCCCAGACCTGGGGCTCCCTAAGCCTAAGGGCTGGGGCGCCCCAGGCCTTGGGCTCCCAAAGCATAAGGGCTGGGCGCCCCGGACTGTGGCTCCCTAAGGCTAAGTGCTGGGGCGCCCCAGGCCAGGGGCTACCTAAGCCTAAGGGCGGGAGCGACCCAAAACTGGGGTTCTCTAAGCCGAAGGGCTGGGGTGCCCCAGGCCTATGGCTCCAAAAGCCTAAGGGCTGTGGCGCCCCAATCTGAGGCTACCTAAGCCTAGGTGATGAGGTGCCCCAGGCATGGGGATGCCAAAGCCTAAGGGCTGGGGCGCCCCAGGCCTTGGGCTCCCAAAGCATAAGGGCTGGGCGCCCCAGACTGTGGCTCCCTAAGGCTAAGTGCTGGGGCGCCCCAGGCCTGGGGCTCCCTAAGCCTAAGTGCTGGGATGGCCCAGGCCTGGGGTTCCCAAAGGCTAAGGGCTGGGGCGCCCCATGCCTGGGGCTGCCAAAGGCTAAGGGCGATGGCACCCCAGGCCTGGGGCTCCCTAAGCCTAAGGGCTGCGGCGCCCCAGGTCTGGGGCTACCTAAGCCTAAGGGCTGGGGCGCCCCAGGCTTGGGGATCCCTTAGCATAAGGCCTGCGGCGCACCAGACCTGTGGCTCCCAAAGCCTAAGAGCTGGGGTGCCCCAGGCCTGGGGCTCCCAAAGGCTAAGGGCTGGGGTGCCCCATGCCTGGGGCACCCAAAGGCTAAGGGCTCAGACGCCCCAGGCCGGTGGCTCCCTAAGCCTAAGTGCTGGGGCACCCCAGGCCTGGGGCTCCCTAGGCCGAAGGTCTGGGGCGCCCCATGCTTGGGGCTCCCAAATCCTAAGGGTTGGGTCGCCCCAGTCATGGGTTCCCTAAGCCTAAGGGTTGGGGCACTCCAGGCCTGGGGCTCCCTAAGCCTAAGGGCTGGGGCGCCCCAGGCCTGGGGCTCCCTAAGCCTAAGGGATGGGGCGCCCCAGGCCTGCGGCTGCCTAAGGCTATGGGCTGGGGTGCCCCAGGCCTGGGGCTCCCTAACCTAAGGGCTGGGGCGCCCCAGGCCTGGGGCTCCCTAAGCCTAAGGATGGGGCGCCCCAGGCCTGGGGCTCCCTAAGGCTATGGGCTGGGGTGCCCCAGGCCTGGGGCTCCCTAAGCCTAAGGGCTGGGGCGCCCAAGGCCTGGGGCTTTTAAGCCCAAGGGCTGGGGCGCCCCAGGCCTGGGGTTCCCAAAGCCTAAGGGCTGGGGCACCCCAAGCCTGGGGCTCCCTAAGCCTTAGGGCTGTCGCACTCCAGGCCTGGGACTCCCTAAGACTAAGTGCTTGGGCGCCCCAGGCCAGGGGATCCCTAAGTCTAAGGGCTGGGGGTCACCAGGCCTGGAGGACCCTAAGCCTAAGGGATGGGGCGCCCCTGGCCTGGGGCTCCCAAAGCCTAAGGGCTGGGGCACCCCAGGCCTGGGGGTCCCTAAGCCTAGGGTCTGGGGTGCCCCAGGCTTGGGGCTCCCTTAGCATAAGGCCTGCGGCGCCCCAGGCCTTGGGCTCCCAAAGGCTAAGGGCTGGGGCGCCCCATGCCTGGGGTTCCCAAAGGCTAAGGGCTCGGATGCCCCAGGCCGGTGGCTGCCTAAGCCTAAGGGCTGGGGCCCCTCAGGCCTGGGGCTACCTAAGCCTAAGTGTCGGGTCGCCCCATGCCTGCGGCTCCCAAACCCTAAGGGCTGGGGCGCCCCAGGCATGGGGCTCCAAAAGGCTAATGGCTGGGGTGCCCCATGCCTGGGGCTTCCAAAGCTTAAGGGCTGGGGCGCCCTAACGCTGCGGCACCCTAAGACTAAGGGCTGGGGCGCCCCAGGCCGGGGGCTCCCAAAACCTAAGGGCTGGGGCGGCCCAGAACAGGGGCTCCCTAAGCCTAAGGACTGGGGCACCCCAGGCATGGGGCTCCCAAAGGCTAATGGCTGGGCCGCCCCATGCCTGGGGCTCCCAAAGCTTAAGGGATGGGGCGCCCCAACCCTGCGGCACACTAAGACTAAGGGCTCTGCGCCCCAGGCCTGGGGCTCCCAAAACCTAAGGGCTGGGGCGGCCCAGGCCTGGGGCTCCCAAAGCCTAAGAGCTGGGACGCCCCAGGCCGGTGGCTCCCTAAGCCGTAGGTCTGGGGAGCCACATGCATGGGGCTCCCAAATCCTAAGGGCTGGGTCATCCCAGTCCTGGGTTCCCTAAGCCTAAGGGCTGGGGCGCCCCAAGTCTGGGGCTCCCTAAGCCTAAGGGCTGGGGCAACCCAGGCCTGGGGCTCCCTTAGGCTAAGGGCTGGGGTGCCCCAGGCCTGGGGCTCCCTAAGCCGAAGGGCTGTGGCGCCCCTGGCCTGGGGCTCCCAAGCCTAAGGGTTGGGGCGACCCAGACCTGGGGCTCCCTAAGCCTAAGGGTTGTGGCGCCCCAGGCCTGGGGCTTTTAAGACTAAGGGCTGGGGCGCCCCAGGCCTGGGGCGCCCAAAGCCTATGGGCTCGGTCGCCCCAGGCCAGGGGATCCCAAAGCCTAAGGCATGGAGCGCCCCAGGCCTGGGGTTCCCAAAGCCTAAGGGCTGGGGCACCCCAGGCATGGGGCTCCCTAAGCCTAAGGGCTGGGGCGCCAGGCAGGGGCTCCCAAATCCTAAGGGCTTCGGCGCCCCAGTCCTGGGATCCCTAAGCCTAAGGGCTGGGGCGCCCCAGACCTGGGGCTTCCTAAGCCTAAGGGCTGGGGCGCCCCAGGCCTTGGGCTCCCAAAACATAAGGGCTGGGCGCCCAGGACTGTGGCTCCATAAGGCTAAATGCTTTGGCGCCCCAGGCCAGGGGCTACCTAAGCTTAAGGGCGGGGACGCCACAAACTGGGGCTCCCTAAGCAGAAGGGCTGGGGTGCCCCAGGCCTATGGCTCCCAAAACCTAAGGGCTGGGGCTACCTAAGCCTAAGGGATGGGGCGCCCCAGGCATGGGGATGCCAAAGCCTAAAGGCTGGGGCGTCCCTGGCCTGTGCCTCCCTAAGCCTAAGGGAGGGGGCGCCAAAGGCCTGAGGCTCCCTAAGCCGATGTGCTGGGGCGCCCAAGGCCTGGGGATCCCTAAGCCTAAGGGCTGGGACGGCCAAGGCCTGGGGTTTCCCAAAGGCTAAGTGCTGGGGAGCCCCATGCCTGGGGCTCCTAAAGGCTAAGGGCGGGGGCACCACATGCCTGGGGCTCTCTAAGCCAAAGGGCTGGGGCGCCCGAGGCCTGGGGCTCCCAAAGCCTAAGGGCTTGGGCGCCCCAGGTCTGGGGCTACCTAAGCCTAAGGGCTGGGACGCCCCAGGCCGGTGGCTCCCTAAGCCTTAGTGCTGGGGCGCCCCAGGCACGGGCTACCTAAGCCTGAGGGCAAGGGCGCCCCAGGCCTGGGGCTCCCTAATCCGAAGGTCTGGGACGCCCCATGCATGGGGCTCCCAAATCCTAAGGGCTTGGACGCCGCAGTCCTGGGTACCCTAAGCCTAAGGGCTAGGGCGCCCCAGGCCTGGGGCTCCCTAATCCTATGGGCTGGGGCGCCCCAGGCCTGGGGCTCCCTAAGGCTAAGGGCTGGGGTGCCCCAGGCCTGGGGCTTTTAAGCCTAAGGGCTGGGGGGCACCAGGCCTGGGGCTCCCAAAGCCTAATGGCTGGGTCGCCCCAGGCCTGGTGATCCCAAAGCCTAAGTGCTGGAGCGCCCCAGGCCTGGGGATCCCAAAGCCTAAGGGTTGGGGCGCCCCAGGCCTGGGGCTCCCTAAGCCTTAGGGCTGGCGCACTCCAGGCCTGAGACTCCCTAAGATTAAGTGCTGGGGCTCCCCAGGCCAGGGGATCCCTACGTCTAAGGGTTGGGGGTCACCAGGCCTGGAGGTCCCTAAACTTAAGGGCTGTGGCGCCCTTGGCCTGGGGCACCCAAAGCCTAAGGGCTGGGGCGCCCCAGGCCTGGGGCTCCCTAAGCCTAAGGGTGGGTCGCACGATGCCTGGGGCTCCTTAAGCCTAAGGGCTGGGGTGCCCGAGGCCTGGGGCTACTTAAGCCTAAAGGCTGGGGCACCCCAGGCATGGGGCTCCCTAAGCCTAAGGTCTGGGGCGCCCCAGGCCAGGAGCTACCTAAGCCCAAGGGCGTTTGGCGCCCCCGGTCAAGGGCTCCCTAAGCCGAAGGGCTGGGGTGTCCCAGGCATGGGGCTCCCAAAGCCTAAAGGCTGGGGCTCCCCGGGTCTGGGGCTACCTAAGCCTAAGGGCTGGGCCACCCCAAGCCTGGGGCTCCCAAATCCTAAGCGATGGGGCGCCCCAGTCCTGGGTTCACTAAGCCTAAGGGCTGGGGCGCCCCAGGCCTGGGGCTCCCTAAGCCTAAGTGCTGGGGCGCCCTAAGCCTGGGGTTCCCAAAACCTAAGGGCTGGGGCACCCCAGGCCTGGGGCTCCCAAAACCTAAGTGCTGGGCGCCCCAGGACTGTGGCTCCCTAAGGCTAAGTGCTGAGGCGCCCCAGGCCAGGGGCTACCTAAGTTTAAGGCTGGGGCGCCCCAAAACTGGGGCTCCCTAAGCCGAAGGGCTGGGGTGCCCAGGCCTATGTCTCCCAAAGCCTAAGGGCTGTGGCGCCCCAGTTCTGGGGCTACCTAAGCCTAAGGGATGGGGCGCCCCAGGCATGGGGATTCCAAAGCCTAAGAGCTGGGGCGTCCCTGGCCTTTGCCTCCCTAAGCCTAAGGGCGGGGGCGCCCCAAGTCTGAGGCTCCCTAGGCCGATGTGCTGGGGCGCCCAAGGCCTGGGGATCCCTAAGCCTAAGGGCTGTGGCGCCCCAATCTGGGGCTACCTAAGCCTAGGTGATGAGGCGCCCCAGGCATGGGGATGCCAAAGCCTAAGGGCGGGGGCGCCCCAGGCCTGAGGCACCCTATCCGATGGGCTGGGGCGCCCAAGGCCTGGGGATCCCTAAGCCTAAGGGCTGGGATGGCCCAGGCCTGGGGTTCCCAAAGGCTAAGGGATGGGGCACCCCAGGCCTTGGGATCCCTAAGCCAAAGGGCTGGGGTGCCCCAGGCCTGGGACTCCCAAAGCCTAAGGGCTGGGGCGCCCTAGGTCTGGGGCTACCAAAGCCTAAGGGCTGGGGCACCCCAGGCCTGGGGCTCCCAAATTCTAAGGGCTTCGGCGCCCCACTCCTGGGTTCCCTAAGCCTAAGGGCTGGGGCGTCCCAGACCTGGGGCTCCCTAAGCCTAAGGGCTGGGGCGCCCCAGGCCTTGGGCTCCCAAAGCATAAGGGCTGGGCGCCCCGGACTGTGGCTCCCTAAGGCTAAGTGCTGGGGCGCCCCAGGCCAGGGGCTACCCAAGCCTAAGTGCGGGAGCGCCCCAAAACTGGGGTTTTCTAAGCCGAAGGCCTAGGTTGCCCCAGGCCTATGGCTCCAAAAGCCTAAGGGCTGTGGCGCCCCAATCTGGGGCTACCTAAGCCTAGGTGATGAGGCGCCCCAGGCATGGGGATGCCAAAGCCTAAGGGCGGGGGCCCCCCAGGCCTGAGGCAACCTAATCCGATGAGCTGGGGCGCCCAAGGGCTGGGGCTCCCTAAGCCTAAGTGCTGGGACGGCCCAGGCCTGGGTTTCCCAAAGGCTAAGGGCTGGGGCGCCCCATGCCTGGGGCTGCCAAAGGCTAAGGGCGAGGGCACCGCAGGCCTGGGGCTCCCTAAGCCTAAGTACTGCGGCGCCCCAGGTCTGGGGCTACCTAAGCCTAAGGGCTGGGGCGCCCCAGGCTTGGGGATCCCTTAGCATAAGGCCTGCGGCACACCAGACCTGTGGCTCCCAAAGCCTAAGAGCTGGGGCACCCCAGGCCTGGGGCTCCCAAAGGCTAAGGGCTGGGGCGCCCCATGCCTGGGGCTCCCAAAGGCTAAGGGCTCATACGCCCCAGGCTGGTGGCTCCCTAAGCCTAAGTGCTGGGGCACCCCAGGCCTGGGGCTCCCTAAGCCGAAGGTCTGGGGCGCCCCATGCTTGGGGCTCCCAAATCCTAAGGGCTGGGTCGCCCCAGTCCTGGGTTCCCTAAGGCTAAGGGTTGGGGCACGCCAGGCCTGGGGCTCCCTAAGCCTAAGGGATGGGGCGCCCCGGGCCTGGGGCTCCATAAGGCTATGGGCTGGGGTGCCCCAGGCCTGGGGCTCCCTAAGCCTAAGGGATGTGGCGCCCTGGCCAGGGGCTCCCAAGCTTAAGGGTTGGGGCGACCCAGGCCTGGGGCTCCCTAAGCCTAAGGGCTGGGGCGCCAATGGCCTGGGGCTTTTAAGCCTAAGGGCTGGGGCGCCCCTGGCCTTGGCTTCCCAAAGCGTAAGGGCTGGGGCACCCCAAGCCTGGGGCTCCCTAAGACTTAGGGCTGTCGCACTCCAGGCCTGGGACTCCCTAAGACTAAGTGTTTGGGCGCCCCAGGGTAGGGGATCCCTAAGTCTAAGGGCTGGGGGTCACCAGGCCTGGAGGTCCCTAAGCCTAAGGGATGTGGCGCCCCTGGCCTGGGGCTCCCAAAGCCTAAGAGCTGGGGCGCCCCAGGCCTGGGGCTCCCAAAGGCTAAGGGCTGGGGCGCCCCATGCCTGGGGCTCCCAAAGACTAAGGGCTCGGACGCCCCAGGCCGGTGGCTGCCTAAGCCTAAGTGCTGGGGCGCCCCAGGCCACGGGCTTCCTAAGCCTGAGGGCGAGGGAGCCCCAGGCTTGGGGCTCCCAAATCCTAAGGGCTGGGTCGCCCCAGTCCTGGGTTCCCTAAGCCTAAGGGTTGGGGCGGCCCAGGCCTGGGGCTCCCTAAGCCTAAGGGCTGGGGCCCCCCAGGCCTGGGGCTACCTAAGCCTAAGGGCTGGGGCGCCCCAGGCCTGGGGCTCCCTAAGACTATGGGCTGGGTTGCCCCAGGCCTGGGGCTCCCTAAGCCTAAAGGCTGTGGCTCCCTGGCCTGGGGCTCCCAAGCTTAAGGGTTGGGGCGACCCAGTCCTGGGGCTCCCTAAGCCTAAGGGCTGGGGCGCCCAAGGCCTGGGGCTTTTAAGCCTAAGGGCTAGGGCGCCCCAGACCTGGGGCTCCCAAAGCCTAAGGGCTGGAACGCCCCAGGCCTGGGGATCCCAAAGCCTAAGGGCTGGAACGCCCCAGGCCTGGGGATCCCAAAACCTAAGGACTGGGGCGGCCCAGGCCTGGGGCTCCCAAAGCCTAAGAGCTGGGACGCCCCAGGTGGGTGGCTCCCTAAGCCTAAGAGCTGGGTCGTCCCAGTCCTGGGTTCCCTAAGCCTAAGGGCTGGGGCGCCCCAAGTCTGGGGCTCCCTAAGCCTAAGGGCTGGGGCAACCCAGGCCTGGGGCTCCCTAAGGCTAAGGGTTGCGGTGCCCCAGGCCTTGGGCTCCCTAAGCCGAAGGGCTGTGGCGCCCCTGGCCTGGGGCTCCCAAGCCTAAGGGTTGGGGCGACCCAGACCTGGGGCTCCCTAAGCCTAAGGGTTGTGGCGCCCCAGGCTTGGGGCTTTTAAGACTAAGGGCTGGGGTGCCACAGGCCTGGGGCTCCCAAAGCCTATGGGCTCGGTCGCCCCAGGCCAGGGGATCCCAAAGCCTAAGGCATGGAGCGCCCCAGGCCTGGGGATCCCAAAGCCTAAGGGCTGGGGCACCCCAGGCATGGGGCTCCCTAAGCCTTAGGGCTGGCGCATTCCAGGCCTGGGACTCCCTAAGCCTAAATGCTGGGTCGCCCCAAGCCAGGGGATCCCTAAGTCTAAGGGCTGGGGGTCACCAGGCCTGGAGGTCCCTGAGCCTAAGGGCTGGGGCGCCCCTGGCCTGAGGCTACCAAAGCCTAAGGGCTGGGTCGCCCGATGCCTGGAGCTCCCTAAACCTAAGGGCTGGAGCACCCCAGGCCTGGAGGTCCCTAAGCCTAGGGGCTGGGATGCCCCTGGCTTTGGGCTCCCAAAGTCTAAGGGCTGGGGCGCCCCAGCCCTGGGGCTACCTAAGCCTAAGAGCTGGGGCGCCCCAGGCCTGGGGCTCCCTAAGCCTAAGGGCTGGGGCGCCCGATGCCTGGGGCTCCTTAAACCTAAGGGCTGGGGTGCCCGAGGCCTGGTGCTCCTTAAGCCTAATGGCTGGGCAGCCCCAGGCCTGGGGCTCCTTAAGCCTAAGGGTTGGGGCGCCCAGGGCTGGGGCTCCCTAAGCCTAAGTGCTGGGGCGCCCCAGACCAGGAGCTACCTAAGCCTAAGGATGTGGGCACCCCAGGTCCGGGGTTCCCTAAGCCGAAGGGCTGGGGTGCCCCAGGCATGGGGCTCCCAAAGCCTAAAGGCTGGTGCTACCGGGTCTGGGGCTACCTAAGGCTAAGGGCTGGGCCACCCTAGGCCTGGGGCTCCCAAATCCTAAGGGATGTGGCGCCCCAGGCCAGGGGCTACCTATGCCTAAGGGCGGGGGTGCCCCAAAACTGGGGCTCCCTAAGCCTAAGGGCTGGGGCGCCCAGGCCTGGGGCTCCCAAATCCTAAGGGCTTCGGCGCCCCAGTCCTGGGTTCCCTAAGTCTAAGGGCTGGGGCGCCCCAGATCTAGGGCTCCCTAAGCCTAAGGGCTGGGGCGCCCCAGGCCTTGGGCTCCCAAAACATAAGGGCTGGGCGCCGAGGACTGTGGCTCCATAAGGCTAAATGCTTTGGCGCCCCAGGCCTGGGGCTACCTAAGCTTAAGGGTGGGGGCGCCCCAAACTGTGGCTCCCTAAACCGAAGGGCTGGGGTGGTCCAGGCCTTTGGCTCCCAAAACCTAAGGGCTGTGGCGCCCCAGGTCTGGGGCTACCTAAGCCTAAGGGATGGGGCGCCCCAGGCATGGGGATGCCAAAGCCTAAAGGCTGAGGCGTTCCTGGCCTGTGTCTCCCTAAGCCTAAGGGAGGGGGCGCCACAGGCCTGAGGCTCCCTAAGCTGATGTGCTGGGGCGCCCAAGGCCTGGGGATCCCTAAGCCTAAGGGCTGGGACGGCCCAGGCCTGGGGTTTCCCAAAGGCTAAGTGCTGGGGCGCCCCATGCCTGGGGCTCCCAAAGGCTAAGGGCAGGGGCACCACATGCCTGGGGCTCTCTAAGTCAAAGGGCTGGGGCGCCCCAGGCCTGGGGCTCCCAAAGCCTAAGGGCTTGGGCACCCCAGGTCTGGGGCTACCTAAGCCTAAGGGCTGGGACGCCCCAGGCCGGTGGCTCCCTAAGCCTTAGTGCTGGTGCGCCCCAGGCCACGGGTTACCTAAGCCTGAGAGCAAGGGCGCCCCAGGCCTGGGGCTCCCTAATCCGAAGGTCTTGGGCGCCCCATGCATGGGGCTCCCAAATCCTAAGGGGTGGGTCGCCGCAGTCCTGGGTACCCTAAGCCAAAGGGCTAGGGCGCCCCAGGCCTGGGGCTCCCTAATCCTATGGGCTGGGGCGCCCCAGGCCTGGGGCTCCCTAAGGCTAAGGGCTGGGGTGCCCCAGGCTTGGGGCTTTTAAGCCTAAGGGCTGGGGCGCACCAGGCCTGGGGCTCCCAAAGCCTAAGGGCTGGGTCGCCCCAGGCCTGTTGATTCCAAAGCCTAAGGGCTGGAGCGCCCCAGGCCTGGGGATCCCAAAGCCTAAGGGCTGGGGCGCCCCAGGCATGGGGCTCCCTAAGCCTTAGGGCTGGCCCAATCCAGGCCTGGGACTCCCTAAGACTAAGTGCTGGGGCGCTCCAGGCCAGGGGATCCCTAAGTCTAAGGGTTGGATGTCACCAGGCCTGGAGGTCCCTAAGCTTAAGGGCTGGGGCGCCCTTGGCCTGGGGCAACCAAAGCCTAAGGGCTGGGGCACCCCAGGCTTGGGTGTCCCTAAGCCTAGGGGCTGGGGTGCCCCAGGCTTGGGGCTCCAAAAACCTAAAGGCTGGGGCCCCCCAGCCCTGTGGCTCCCTAAGCCTAAGGGCTGGGTCGCACGATGCCTGGGGCTCCTTAAGCCTAACGGCTGGGGTGCCCGAGGCCTGGGGCTCCTTAAGCCTAAAGGCTGGGGCGCCCCAGGCATGGGGCTCCCTAAGCCTAAGGTCTGGGACGCCCCAGGCCAGGAGCTACCTAAGCCCAAGGGCGTGGACGCCCCAGGTCAGGGGCTCCCTAAGCCGAAGGGCTGGGGTGTCCCAGGCATGGGGCTCCCAAAGCCTAAAGACTTGTGCTCCCCGGGTCTGGGGCTACCTAAGCCTAAGGGCTGGGCCACCCCAGGCCTGGGGCTCCCAAATCCTATGGGATGGGGCGCCCCAGTCCTGGGTTCACTAAGCCTAAGGGCTGGGGCGCCCCAGGTCTGGGGCTCCCTAAGCCTAAGTGCTGGGGCGCCCTAAGCCTGGGGCTCCCAAAACCTAAGTGCTGGGCGCCCCAGGACTGTGGCTCCCTAAGGCTAAGTTCTGGGGCGCCCCAGGCCAGGGGCTACCTAAGTTTAAGGGTGAGGCGCCCTAAAACTGGGGCTCCCTAAGCCGAAGGGCTGGGTCGCACGATGCCTGAGGCTCCTTAAGCCTAACGGCTGGGGTGCCCGAGGCCTGGGGCTCCTTAAGCCTAAAGGCAAGGGCGCCCCAGGCATGGGGCTCCATAAGCCTAAGGTCTGGGGTGCCCCAGGCCAGGAGCTACCTAAGCCCAAGGGCGTGGGCGCCCCAGGTCAGGGGCTCCCTAAGCCGAAGGGCTGGGGTGTCCCAGGCATGGGGCTCCCAAAGCCTAAAGACTGGGGCTCCCCGGGTCTGGGGCTACCTAAGCCTAAGGGCTGGGCCACCCCAGGCCTGGGGCTCCCAAATCTTATGGGATGGGGCGCCCCAGTCCTGGGTTCACTAAGCCTAAGGGCTGGGGCGCCCCAGGTCTGGGGCTCCCTAAGCCTAAGTGCTGGGGCGCCCTAAGCCTGGGGCTCCCAAAACCTAAGTGCTGGGCGCCCCAGGACTGTGGCTCCCTAAGGCTAAGTTCTGGGGCGCCCCAGGCCAGGGGCTACCTAAGTTTAAGGGTGAGGCGCCCTAAAACTGGGGCTCCCTAAGCCGAAGGGCTGGGGTGCCAAGGCCTATGTCTCCCAAAGCCTAAGGGCTGTGGCGCCCCAGGTCTGGGGCTTTTAAGACTAAGGGCTGGGGTGCCCCAGGCCTGGGGCTCCCAAAGCCTATGGGCTCGGTCGCCCCAGGCCAGGGGATCCCAAAGCCTAAGGCATGGAGCGCCCCAGGCCTGGGGATCCCAAAGCCTAAGGGCTGGTGCACCCCAGGCATGGAGCTCCCTAAGCCTTAGGGCTGGCGCATTCGAGGCCTGCGACTCCCTAAGACTAAATGCTGGGTTGCCCCAGCCAGGGGATCCCTAAGTCTAAGGGCTGGGGGTCACCAGGCCTGGAGGTCCCTAAGCCTAAGGGCTGGGGCGCCCCTGGCCTGATGCTACCAAAGCCTAAGGGCTGGGTCGCCCGATGCCTGGGGCTCCCTAAGCCTAAGGGCTGGGGTACCCCAGGCCTGGAGGTCCCTAAGCCTAGGGGCTGGGATGCCCCTGGCTTTGGGCTCCCAAAGCCTAAGGGCTGGGGCGCCCCAGCCCTGGGGCTACCTAAGCTTAAGAGCTGGGGCGCCCCAGGCCTGGGGCTCCCTAAGCCTAAGGGCTGGGGCGCCCGATGCCTGGGGCTCCTTAAACCTAAGGGCTGGGGTGCCCGAGGCCTGGGGCTCCTTAAGCCTAATGGCTGGGCAGCCCCAGGCCTGGGGCTCCTTAAGCCTAAGGGTTGGGGCGCCCAGGGCTGGGGCTCCTTAAGCCTAAGTGCTGGGGCGCCCCAGACCAGGAGCTACCTAAGCCTAAGGACGTGGGCACCCCAGGTCTGGGGCTCCCTAAGCCGAAGGGCTGGGGTGCCCCAGGCATGGGGCTCCCAAAGCCTAAAGGCTGGTGCTACCGGGTCCGGGGCTACCTAAGGCTAAGGGCTGGGCCACCCTAGGCCTGGGGCTCCCAAATCCTAAGGGATGTGGCGCCCCAGGCCAGGGGCTACCTATGCCTAAGGGCGGGGGTGCCCCAAAACTGGGGCTCCCTAAGCCTAAGGGCTGGGGCGCCCCAGGCCTTGGGTTCCCAAAACATAAGGGCTGGGCGCCGAGGACTGTGGCTCCATAAGGCTAAATGCTTTGGCGCCCCAGGCCTGGGGCTACCTAAGCTTAAGGGTGGGGGCGCCCCAAACTGTGGCTCCCTAAACCGAAGGGCTGGGGTGGTCCAGGCCTTTGGCTCCCAAAACCTAAGGGCTGTGGCGCCCCAGGTCTGGGGCTACCTAAGCCTAAGGGATGGGGCGCCCCAGGCATGGGGATGCCAAAGCCTAAAGGCTGGGGCGTTCCTGGCCTGTGTCTCCCTAAGCCTAAGGGAGGGGGCGCCACAGGCGTGAGGCTCCCTAAGCTGATGTGCTGGGGCGCCCAAGGCCAGGGGATCCCTAAGCCTAAGGGCTGGGACGGCCAAGGCCTGGGGTTTCCCAAAGGCTAAGTGCTGGGGCGCCCCATGCCTGGGGCTCCCAAAGGATAAGGGCGGGGGCACCACATGCCTGGGGCTCTCTAAGTCAAAGGGCTGGGGCTCCCCAGGCCTGGGGCTCCCAAAGCCTAAGGGCTTGGGCACCCCCGGTCTGGGGCTACCTAAGCCTAAGGGCTGGGACGCCCCAGGCCGGTCTCTCCCTAAGCCTTAGTGCTGGTGCGCCCCAGGCCACGGGCTACCTAAGCCTGAGAGCAAGGGCGCCCCAGGCCTGGGGCTCCCTAATCCGAAGGTCTGGGGCGCCCCATGCATGGGGCTCCCAAATCCTAAGGGGTGGGTCGCCGCAGTCCTGGGTACCCTAAGCCTAAGTGCTAGGGCGCCCCAGGATTGGGGCTCCCTAATCCTATGGGCTGGGGCGCCCCAGGCCTGGGGCTCCCTAAGGCTAAGGGCTGGGGTGGCCCAGGCCTGGGGCTTTTAAGCCTAAGGGCTGGGGCGCACCAGGCCTGGGGCTCCCAAAGCCTAAGGGCTGGGGCGCCCCAGGCATGGGGCTCCCTAAGCCTTAGGGCTGGCGCACTCCAGGCCTGGGACTCCCTAAGACTAAGTGCTGGGGCGCTCCAGGCCAGGGGATCCCTAAGTCTAAGGGTTGGGTGTCACCAGGCCAGGAGGTCTCTAAGCTTAAGGCTGGGGCGCCCTTGGCCTGGGGCAACCAAAGCCTAAGGGCTGGGGCACCCCAGGCTTGGGTGTCCCTAAGCCTAGGGGCTGAGTTGCCCCAGGCTTGGGTCTCCAAAAACCTAAAGGCTGGGGCGCCCCAGCCCTGTGGCTCCCTAAGCCTAAGGGCTGGGTCGCACGATGCCTGGGGCTCCTTAAGCCTAACGGCTGGGGTGCCCGAGGCCTGGGGCTCCTTAAGCCTAAAGGCTGGGGCACCCCAGGCATGGGGCTCCCTAAGCCTAAGGTCTGGGGCGCCCCAGGCCAGGAGCTACCTAAGCCCAAGGGCGTGGGCGCCCCAGGTCAGGGGCTCCCTAAGCCGAAGGGCTGGGGTGTCCCAGGCATAGGGCTCCCAAAGCCTAAAGACTGGGGCTCCCCGGGTCTGGGGCTACCTAAGCCTAAGGGCTGGGCCACCCCAGGCCTGGGGCTCCCAAATCCTATGGGATGGGGCGCCCCAGTCCTGGGTTCACTAAGCCTAAGGGCTGGGGCGCCCCAGGTCTGGGGCTCCCTAAGCGTAAGTGCTGGGGCGCCCTAAGCCTGGGGCTCCCAAAACCTAAGTGCTGGGCGCCCCAGGACTGTGGCTCCCTAAGGCTAAGTTCTGGGGCGCCCCAGGCCAGGGGCTACCTAAG
Organism: Tenrec ecaudatus; assembly: GCF_050624435.1. NCBI lineage: Eukaryota > Metazoa > Chordata > Mammalia > Afrosoricida > Tenrecidae > Tenrec > Tenrec ecaudatus. The sequence continues at coordinate 109,848 of NW_027457986.1, forward strand.
TTTAAGGGTGAGGCGCCCTAAAACTGGGGCTCCCTAAGCCGAAGGGCTGGGTCGCACGATGCCTGGGGCTCCTTAAACCTAACGACTGGGGTGCCCTTGGCCTGGGGCTCCTTAAGCCTAAAGGCTAGGGCGCCCCAGGCATGGGGCTCCCTAAGCCTAAGGTCTGGGGCGCCCCAGGCCAGGAGCTACCTAAGCCCAAGGGCGTGGGCGCCCCAGGTCAGGGGCTCCCTAAGCCGAAGGGCTGGGGTGTCCCAGGCATGGGGCTCCCAAAGCCTAAAGACTAGGGCTCCCCGGGTCTGGGGCTACCTAAGCCTAAGGGCTGGGCCACCCCAGGCCTGGGGCTCCCAAATCCTATGGGATGGGGCGCCCCAGTCCTGGGTTCACTAAGCCTAAGGGCTGGGGCGCCCCAGGTCTGGGGCTCCCTAAGCCTAAGTGCTGGGGCGCCCTAAGCCTGGGGCTCCCAAAACCTAAGTGCTGGGCGCCCCAGGACTGTGGCTCCCTAAGGCTAAGTTCTGGGGCGCCCCAGGCCAGGGGCTACCTAAGTTTAAGGGTGAGGGGCCCTAAAACTGGGGCTCCCTAAGCCGAAGGGCTGGGGTGCCCAGGCCTATGTCTCCCAAAGCCTAAGGGCTGTGGCGCCCCAGGTCTGGGGCTACCTAAGCCTAAGGGATGGGGCGCCCCAGGCACGGGGATGCCAAAGCCTAAGAGCTGGGGCGTCCATGGCCTGTGCCTCCCTAAGCCTAAGGGCGGGGACGCCCCAGGTCTGAGGCTCCCTAAGCCGATGGGCTGGGGCGCCCAAGGCCTGGGGATCCCTAAGCCTAAGGGCTAGGACGGCCCTGGCCTGGGGTTCCCAAAGGCTAAGGGATGGGGCACCCCATGCCTTGGGATCCCTAAGCCAAAAGGCTGGTGCGCCCCAGGCCTGGGACTCCCAAAGCCTAAGGGCTGGGGCGCCCCAGGCCTGGGGCTCCCTAAGGCTAAGGGCTGGGGTGCCCCAGGCTTGGGGCTTTTAAGCCTAAGGGCTGGGGGGCACCAGGCCTGGGGCTCCCAAAGCCTAATGGCTGGGTCGCCCCAGGCCTGGTGATCCCAAAGCCTAAGTGCTGGAGCGCCCCAGGCCTGGGGATCCCAAAGCCTAAGGGCTCGGGCGCCCCAGGCCTGGGGCTCCCTAAGCCTTAGGGCTGGCGCACTCCAGGCCTGAGACTCCCTAAGATTAAGTGCTGGGGCGCCCCAGGCCAGGGGATCCCTACGTCTAAGGGTTGGGGGTCACCAGGCCTGGAGGTCCCTAAACTTAAGGGCTGTGGCGCCCTTGGCCTGGGGCACCCAAAGCCTAAGGGCTGGGGCGCCCCAGGCCTGGGGCTCCCTAAGCCTAAGGGTGGGTCGCACGATGCCTGGGGCTCCTTAAGCCTAAGGGCTGGGGTGCCCGAGGCCTGGGGCTACTTAAGCCTAAAGGCTGGGGCACCCCAGGCATGGGGCTCCCTAAGCCTAAGGTCTGGGGCGCCCCAGGCCAGGAGCTACCTAAGCCCAAGGGCGTTTGGCGCCCCCGGTCAAGGGCTCCCTAAGCCGAAGGGCTGGGGTGTCCCAGGCATGGGGCTCCCAAAGCCTAAAGGCTGGGGCTCCCCGGGTCTGGGGCTACCTAAGCCTAAGGGCTGGGCCACCCCAAGCCTGGGGCTCCCAAATCCTAAGCGATGGGGCGCCCCAGTCCTGGGTTCACTAAGCCTAAGGGCTGGGGCGCCCCAGGCCTGGGGCTCCCTAAGCCTAAGTGCTGGGGCGCCCTAAGCCTGGGGTTCCCAAAACCTAAGGGCTGGGGCACCCCAGGCCTGGGGCTCCCAAAACCTAAGTGCTGGGCGCCCCAGGACTGTGGCTCCCTAAGGCTAAGTGCTGAGGCGCCCCAGGCCAGGGGCTACCTAAGTTTAAGGCTGGGGCGCCCCAAAACTGGGGCTCCCTAAGCCGAAGGGCTGGGGTGCCCAGGCCTATGTCTCCCAAAGCCTAAGGGCTGTGGCGCCCCAGTTCTGGGGCTACCTAAGCCTAAGGGATGGGGCGCCCCAGGCATGGGGATTCCAAAGCCTAAGAGCTGGGGCGTCCCTGGCCTTTGCCTCCCTAAGCCTAAGGGCGGGGGCGCCCCAAGTCTGAGGCTCCCTAGGCCGATGTGCTGGGGCGCCCAAGGCCTGGGGATCCCTAAGCCTAAGGGCTGTGGCGCCCCAATCTGGGGCTACCTAAGCCTAGGTGATGAGGCGCCCCAGGCATGGGGATGCCAAAGCCTAAGGGCGGGGGCGCCCCAGGCCTGAGGCACCCTATCCGATGGGCTGGGGCGCCCAAGGCCTGGGGATCCCTAAGCCTAAGGGCTGGGATGGCCCAGGCCTGGGGTTCCCAAAGGCTAAGGGATGGGGCACCCCAGGCCTTGGGATCCCTAAGCCAAAGGGCTGGGGTGCCCCAGGCCTGGGACTCCCAAAGCCTAAGGGCTGGGGCGCCCTAGGTCTGGGGCTACCAAAGCCTAAGGGCTGGGGCACCCCAGGCCTGGGGCTCCCAAATTCTAAGGGCTTCGGCGTCCCACTCCTGGGTTCCCTAAGCCTAAGGGCTGGGGCGTCCCAGACCTGGGGCTCCCTAAGCCTAAGGGCTGGGGCGCCCCAGGCCTTGGGCTCCCAAAGCATAAGGGCTGGGCGCCCCGGACTGTGGCTCCCTAAGGCTAAGTGCTGGGGCGCCCCAGGCCAGGGGCTACCCAAGCCTAAGTGCGGGAGCGCCCCAAAACTGGGGTTTTCTAAGCCGAAGGCCTAGGTTGCCCCAGGCCTATGGCTCCAAAAGCCTAAGGGCTGTGGCGCCCCAATCTGGGGCTACCTAAGCCTAGGTGATGAGGCGCCCCAGGCATGGGGATGCCAAAGCCTAAGGGCGGGGGCCCCCCAGGCCTGAGGCAACCTAATCCGATGAGCTGGGGCGCCCAAGGGCTGGGGCTCCCTAAGCCTAAGTGCTGGGACGGCCCAGGCCTGGGTTTCCCAAAGGCTAAGGGCTGGGGCGCCCCATGCCTGGGGCTGCCAAAGGCTAAGGGCGAGGGCACCGCAGGCCTGGGGCTCCCTAAGCCTAAGTACTGCGGCGCCCCAGGTCTGGGGCTACCTAAGCCTAAGGGCTGGGGCGCCCCAGCCTTGGGGATCCCTTAGCATAAGGCCTGCGGCGCACCAGACCTGTGGCTCCCAAAGCCTAAGAGCTGGGGCACCCCAGGCCTGGGGCTCCCAAAGGCTAAGGGCTGGGGCGCCCCATGCCTGGGGCTCCCAAAGGCTAAGGGCTCATACGCCCCAGGCTGGTGGCTCCCTAAGCCTAAGTGCTGGGGCACCCCAGGCCTGGGGCTCCCTAAGCCGAAGGTCTGGGGCGCCCCATGCTTGGGGCTCCCAAATCCTAAGGGCTGGGTCGCCCCAGTCCTGGGTTCCCTAAGGCTAAGGGTTGGGGCACGCCAGGCCTGGGGCTCCCTAAGCCTAAGGGATGGGGCGCCCCGGGCCTGGGGCTCCCTAAGGCTATGGGCTGGGGTGCCCCAGGCCTGGGGCTCCCTAAGCCTAAGGGCTGTGGCGCCCTGGCCAGGGGCTCCCAAGCTTAAGGGTTGGGGCGACCCAGGCCTGGGGCTCCCTAAGCCTAAGGGCTGGGGCGCCAATGGCCTGGGGCTTTTAAGCCTAAGGGCTGGGGCGTCCCTGGCCTTGGGTTCCCAAAGCGTAAGGGCTGGGGCACCCCAAGCCTGGGGCTCCCTAAGACTTAGGGCTGTCGCACTCCAGGCCTGGGACTCCCTAAGACTAAGTGTTTGGGCGCCCCAGGGTAGGGGATCCCTAAGTCTAAGGGCTGGGTGTCACCAGGCCTGGAGGTCCCTAAGCCTAAGGGATGTGGCGCCCCTGGCCTGGGGCTCCCAAAGCCTAAGAGCTGGGGCGCCCCAGGCCTGGGGCTCCCAAAGGCTAAGGGCTGGGGCGCCCCATGCCTGGGGCTCCCAAAGACTAAGGGCTCGGACGCCCCAGGCCGGTGGCTGCCTAAGCCTAAGTCCTGGGGCGCCCCAGGCCACGGGCTTCCTAAGCCTGAGGGCGAGGGAGCCCCAGGCTTGGGGCTCCCAAATCCTAAGGGCTGGGTCGCCCCAGTCCTGGGTTCCCTAAGCCTAAGGGTTGGGGCGGCCCAGGCCTGGGGCTCCCTAAGCCTAAGGGCTGGGGCCCCCCAGGCCTGGGGCTACCTAAGCCTAAGGGCTGGGGCGCCCCAGGCCTGGGGCTCCCTAAGACTATGGGCTGGGGTGCCCCAGGCCTGGGGCTCCCTAAGCCTAAAGGCTGTGGCTCCCTGGCCTGGGGCTCCCAAGCTTAAGGGTTGGGGCGACCCAGTCCTGGGGCTCCCTAAGCCTAAGGGCTGGGGCGCCCAAGGCCTGGGGCTTTTAAGCCTAAGGGCTAGGGCGCCCCAGACCTGGGGCTCCCAAAGCCTAAGGGCTGGAACGCCCCAGGCCTGGGGCTCCCAAAGCCTAAGTGCTGGGACGCCCCAGGCGGGTGGCTCCCTAAGCCTAAGAGCTGGGTCGTCCCAGTCCTGGGTTCCCTAAGCCTAAGGGCTGGGGCAACCCAGGCCTGGGGCTCCCTAAGGCTAAGGGCTGCGGTGCCCCAGGCCTTGGGCTCCCTAAGCCGAAGGGCTGTGGCGCCCCTGGCCTGGGGCTCCCAAGCCTAAGGGTTGGGGCGACCCAGACCTGGGGCTCCCTAAGCCTAAGGGTTGTGGCGCCCCAGGCTTGGGGCTTTTAAGACTAAGGGCTGGGGTGCCCCAGGCCTGGGGCTCCCAAAGCCTATGGGCTCGGTCGCCCCAGGCCAGGGGATCCCAAAGCCTAAGGCATGGAGCGCCCCAGGCCTGGGGATCCCAAAGCCTAAGGGCTGGGGCACCCCAGGCATGGGGCTCCCTAAGACTTAGGGCTGGCGCATTCCAGGCCTGGGACTCCCTAAGCCTAAATGCTGGGTCGCCCCAAGCCAGGGGATCCCTAAGTCTAAGGGCTGGGGGTCACCAGGCCTGGAGGTCCCTGAGCCTAAGGGCTAGGGCGCCCCAAGTCTGGGGCTCCCTAAGCCTAAGGGCTGGGGCAACCCAGGCCTGGGGCTCCCTAAGGCTAAGGGCTGCGGTGCCCCAGGCCTTGGGCTCCCTAAGCCTAAGGGCTGGGATGCCCCTGGCTTTGGGCTCCCAAAGCCTAAGGGCTGGGGCGCCCCAGCCCTGGGGCTACCTAAGCCTAAGAGCTGGGGCGCCCCAGGCCTGGGGCTCCCTAAGCCTAAGGGCTGGGGCGCCCGATGCCTGGGGCTCCTTAAACCTAAGGGCTGGGGTGCCCGAGGCCTGGTGCTCCTTAAGCCTAATGGCTGGGCAGCCCCAGGCCTGGGGCTCCTTAAGCCTAAGGGTTGGGGCGCCCAGGGCTGGGGCTCCCTAAGCCTAAGTGCTGGGGCGCCCCAGACCAGGAGCTACCTAAGCCTAAGGATGTGGGCACCCCAGGTCCGGGGTTCCCTAGCCGAAGGGCTGGGGTGCCCCAGGCATGGGGCTCCCAAAGCCTAAACGCTGGTGCTACCGGGTCTGGGGCTACCTAAGGCTAAGGGCTGGGCCACCCTAGGCCTGGGGCTCCCAAATCCTAAGGGATGTGGCGCCCCAGGCCAGGGGCTACCTATGCCTAAGGGCGGGGGTGCCCCAAAACTGGGGCTCCCTAAGCCTAAGGGCTGGGGCGCCCAGGCCTGGGGCTCCCAAATCCTAAGGGCTTCGGCGCCCCAGTCCTGGGTTCCCTAAGTCTAAGGGCTGGGGCGCCCCAGACCTGGGGCTCCCTAAGCCTAAGGGCTGGGGCGCCCCAGGCCTTGGGCTCCCAAAACATAAGGGCTGGGCGCCGAGGACTGTGGCTCCATAAGGCTAAATGCTTTGGCGCCCCAGGCCTGGGGCTACCTAAGCTTAAGGGTGGGGGCGCCCCAAACTGTGGCTCCCTAAACCAAAGGGCTGGGGTGGTCCAGGCCTTTGGCTCCCAAAACCTAAGGGCTGTGGCGCCCCAGGTCTGGGGCTACCTAAGCCTAAGGGATGGGGCGCCCCAGGCATGGGGATGCCAAAGCCTAAAGGCTGAGGCGTTCCTGGCCTGTGTCTCCCTAAGCCTAAGGGAGGGGGCGCCACAGGCCTGAGGCTCCCTAAGCTGATGTGCTGGGGCGCCCAAGGCCTGGGGATCCCTAAGCCTAAGGGCTGGGACGGCCCAGGCCTGGGGTTTCCCAAAGGCTAAGTGCTGGGGCGCCCCATGCCTGGGGCTCCCAAAGGCTAAGGGCGGGGGCACCACATGCCTGGGGCTCTCTAAGTCAAAGGGCTGGGGCGCCCCAGGCCTGGGGCTCCCAAAGCCTAAGGGCTTGGGCACCCCAGGTCTGGGGCTACCTAAGCCTAAGGGCTGGGACGCCCCAGGCCGGTGGCTCCCTAAGCCTTAGTGCTGGTGCGCCCCAGGCCTCGGGCTACCTAAGCCTGAGAGCAAGGGCGCCCCAGGCCTGGGGCTCCCTAATCCGAAGGTCTTGGGCGCCCCATGCATGGGGCTCCCAAATCCTAAGGGGTGGGTCGCCGCAGTCCTGGGTACCCTAAGCCAAAGGGCTAGGGCGCCCCAGGCCTGGGGCTCCCTAATCCTATGGGCTGGGGCGCCCCAGGCCTGGGGCTCCCTAAGGCTAAGGGCTGGGGTGCCCCAGGCTTGGGGCTTTTAAGCCTAAGGGCTGGGGCGCACCAGGCCTGGGGCTCCCAAAGCCTAAGGGCTGGGTCGCCCCAGGCCTGTTGATTCCAAAGCCTAAGGGCTGGAGCGCCCCAGGCCTGGGGATCCCAAAGCCTAAGGGCTGGGGCGCCCCAGGCATGGGGCTCACTAAGCCTTAGGGCTGGCGCACTCCAGGCCTGGGACTCCCTAAGACTAAGTGCTGGGGCGCTCCAGGCCAGGGGATCCCTAAGTCTAAGGGTTGGATGTCACCAGGCCTGGAGGTCCCTAAGCTTAAGGGCTGGGGCGCCCTTGGCCTGGGGCAACCAAAGCCTAAGGGCTGGGGCACCCCAGGCTTGGGTGTCCCTAAGCCTAGGGGCTGGGGTGCCCCAGGCTTGGGGCTCCAAAAACCTAAAGGCTGGGGCCCCCCAGCCCTGTGGCTCCCTAAGCCTAAGGGCTGGGTCGCACGATGCCTGGGGCTCCTTAAGCCTAACGGCTGGGGTGCCCGAGGCCTGGGGCTCCTTAAGCCTAAAGGCTGGGGCGCCCCAGGCATGGGGCTCCCTAAGCCTAAGGTCTGGGACGCCCCAGGCCAGGAGCTACCTAAGCCCAAGGGCGTGGGCGCCCCAGGTCAGGGGCTCCCTAAGCCGAAGGGCTGGGTTGTCCCAGGCATGGGGCTCCCAATGCCTAAAGACTTGTGCTCCCCGGGTCTGGGGCTACCTAAGCCTAAGGGCTGGGCCACCCCAGGCCTGGGGCTCCCAAATCCTATGGGATGGGGCGCCCCAGTCCTGGGTTCACTAAGCCTAAGGGCTGGGGCGCCCCAGGTCTGGGGCTCCCTAAGCCTAAGTGCTGGGGCGCCCTAAGCCTGGGGCTCCCAAAACCTAAGTGCTGGGCGCCCCAGGACTGTGGCTCCCTAAGGCTAAGTTCTGGGGCGCCCCAGGCCAGGGGCTACCTAAGTTTAAGGGTGAGGCGCCCTAAAACTGGGGCTCCCTAAGCCGAAGGGCTGGGGTGCCCAGGCCTATGTCTCCCAAAGCCTAAGGGCTGTGGCGCCCCAGGTCTGGGGCTTTTAAGACTAAGGGCTGGGGTGCCCCAGGCCTGGGGCTCCCAAAGCCTATGGGCTCGGTCGCCCCAGGCCAGGGGATCCCAAAGCCTAAGGCATGGAGCGCCCCAGGCCTGGGGATCCCAAAGCCTAAGGGCTGGTGCACCCCAGGCATGGAGCTCCCTAAGCCTTAGGGCTGGCGCATTCGAGGCCTGCGACGCCCTAAGACTAAATGCTGGGTCGCCCCAAGCCAGGGGATCCCTAAGTCTAAGGGCTGGGGGTCACCAGGCCTGGAGGTCCCTAAGCCTAAGGGCTGGGCGCCCCTGGCCTGATGCTACCAAAGCCTAAGGGCTGGGTCGCCCGATGCCTGGGGCTCCCTAAGCCTAAGGGCTGGGGTACCCCAGGCCTGGAGGTCCCTAAGCCTAGGGGCTGGGATGCCCCTGGCTTTGGGCTCCCAAAGCCTAAGGGCTGGGGCGCCCCAGCCCTGGGGCTACCTAAGCTTAAGAGCTGGGGCACCCCAGGCCTGGGGCTCCCTAAGCCTAAGGGCTGGGGCGCCCGATGCCTGGGGCTCCTTAAACCTAAGGGCTGGGGTGCCCGAGGCCTGGGGCTCCTTAAGCCTAATGGCTGGGCAGCCCCAGGCCTGGGGCTCCTTAAGCCTAAGGGTTGGGGCGCCCAGGGCTGGGGCTCCCTAAGCCTAAGTGCTGGGGCGCCCCAGACCAGGAGCTACCTAAGCCTAAGGACGTGGGCACCCCAGGTCTGGGCTCCCTAAGCCGAAGGGCTGGGGTGCCCCAGGCATGGGGCTCCCAAAGCCTAAAGGCTGGTGCTACCGGGTCCGGGGCTACCTAAGGCTAAGGGCTGGGCCACCCTAGGCCTGGGGCTCCCAAATCCTAAGGGATGTGGCGCCCCAGGCCAGGGGCTACCTATGCCTAAGGGCGGGGGTGCCCCAAAACTGGGGCTCCCTAAGCCTAAGGGCTGGGGCGCCCCAGGCCTTGGGTTCCCAAAACATAAGGGCTGGGCGCCGAGGACTGTGGCTCCATAAGGCTAAATGCTTTGGCGCCCCAGGCCTGGGGCTACCTAAGCTTAAGGGTGGGGGCGCCCCAAACTGTGGCTCCCTAAACCGAAGGGCTGGGGTGGTCCAGGCCTTTGGCTCCCAAAACCTAAGGGCTGTGGCGCCCCAGGTCTGGGGCTACCTAAGCCGAAGGGCTGGGGTGTCCCAGGCATAGGGCTCCCAAAGCCTAAAGACCGGGGCTCCCCGGGTCTGGGGCTACCTAAGCCTAAGGGCTGGGCCACCCCAGGCCTGGGGCTCCCAAATCCTATGGGATGGGGCGCCCCAGTCCTGGGTTCACTAAGCCTAAGGGCTGGGGCGCCCCAGGTCTGGGGCTCCTAAGCTAAGTGCTGGGGCGCCCTAAGCCTGGGGCTCCCAAAACCTAAGTGCTGGGCGCCCCAGGACTGTGGCTCCCTAAGGCTAAGTTCTGGGGCGCCCCAGGCCAGGGGCTACCTAAGTTTAAGGGTGAGGCACCCTAAAACTGGGGCTCCCTAAGCCGAAGGGCTGGGTCGCACGATGCCTGGGGCTCCTTAAACCTAACGACTGGGGTGCCCTTAGCCTGGGGCTCCTTAAGCCTAAAGGCTAGGGCGCCCCAAAGCCTAAGAGCTGGGGCGTCCATGGCCTGTGCCTCCCTAAGCCTAAGGGCGGGGACGCCCCAGGTCTGAGGCTCCCTAAGCCGATGGGCTGGGGCGCCCAAGGCCTGGGGATCCCTAAGCCTAAGGGCTAGGACGGCCCTGGCCTGGGGTTCCCAAAGGCTAAGGGATGGGGCACCCCATGCCTTGGGATCCCTAAGCCAAAAGGCTGGTGCGCCCCAGGCCTGGGACTCCCAAAGCCTAAGGGCTGGAGCGCCCTAGGTCTGGGGCTACCAAAGCCTAAGGGCTGGGGCACACCAGGCCTGGGGCTCCCAAATTCTAAGGGCTTCGGCGCCCCACTCCTGGGTTCCCTAAGCCTAAGGCCTGGGGCGCCCCATACCTGGGGCTCCCAAAGGATAAGGGCTCGGACGCCCCAGGACGGTGGCTGCCTAAGCCTAAGTGCTGGGGCGCCCCAGGCCACGGGCTACCTAAGCCTGAGGGCGAGGGGGCCCCAGGCTTGGGGCTCCCAAATCCTAAGGGCAGGGTCGCCCCAGTCCTGGGTTCCCTAAGCCTAAGGGTTGGGGCGGCCCAGGCCTGGGGCTCCCTAAGCCTAAGGGCTGGGGCCCCCCAGGCCTGGGTCTACCTAAGCCTAAGGGCTGGGGCACCCCAGGCCTGGGGCTCCCTAAGACTATGGGCTGGGGTGCCCCAGGCCTGGGGCTCCCTAAGCCTAAGGGCTGTGGCGCCCTGACCTGGGGCTCCCAAGCTTAAGGTTTGGGGCGACCCAGTCCTGGGGCTCCCTAAGCCTAAGGGCTGGGGCACCCAAGGCCTGGGGCTTTTAAGCCTAAGGGCTGGGGCGCCCCAGGCCTGGGGCTCCCAAAGCCTAAGGGCTGGAACGCCCCAGGCCTGGGGATCCCAAAACCTAAGGGCTGGGGCACCCCAGGCCTGGGGCTCCCTAAGCCTTAGGGCTGTCGCACTCCAGGCCTGGGACTCCCTAAAACTAAGTGTTTGGGCGCCCCAGGCCAGGGGATCCCTAAGTCTAAGGGCTGGGGGTCACCAGGCTTGGAGGTCCCTAAGCCTAAGGGATGGGGCGCCCCTGGCCTGGGGCTCCCAAAGCCTAAGGGCTGGGGCACCCCAGGCCTGGGGGTCCCTAAGCCAAGGGGCTGGGGTACCCCAGGCTTGGGGCTCCCAAAGCCTTAGGGCTGGGGCGCCCCAGCCCTGGGGTTCCCTAAGCCTAAGGGCTGGAGTGCCCCAACCTGGGGCTCCCTAAGCCTAAGGGCTGGGTCGACCGATGCCTGGGGCTCCTTAAACCTAAGGGCAGGGGTACCCGAGGCCTGGGGCTCCTTAAGCCTAATGGCTGGGGCGCCCCAGGCCTGGGGATCCCTAAGCCTAAGGGCTGGGGCCCCCAGGGCTGGGGCTGCCTAAGCCTAAGTGCTGGGGCGCCCCAGGCCAGGAGCTAACTAAGCCTAAGGGCGTGGGCCACCCAGGTCTGGGGCTCCCTAATCCGAAGTGGTGGGGTGCCCCAGGCATGGGGCTCCCAAAGCCAAATGGCTGGGGCTCCCCAGGTCTGGGGCTACCTAAGGTTAAGGGCAGGGCCACCCCAGGCCTGGGGCTCCAAAATCCTAAGGGATGGGGCGACCCAGTCCTGGTTTCACTAAGCCTAAGGGCTGAGGTGCCCCAGGCCTGGGGCTCCCTAAGCCTACGGGCTGGGGCGCCCCAGGCCTGGGGCTCCCAAAGCATAAGGGCTGGGCGCCCGAGGATTGTGGCTCCCTAAGGCTAAGTGCTGGGGCGTCCCAGGCCTGGGGCTACCTAAGCCTAAGGGCGGGGGCACCCGAAAACTGGGGCTCCCTAAGCCAAAGTGCTGGGGTGCCCCAGGCCTATGGCTCCCAAAGCCTAAGGGCTTTGGCGCCCCAGGTCTGGGGCTACCTAATCCTAATGGATGGGGCGCCCCAGGCATGGGGTTGCCAAAGCCTAAGGGCTGGTGCGTCCCTGGCCTGTGCCTCCACAATCCTAAGGGCGGGGGCGCCACAGGCCTGAGGCTCCCTAAGCCGATGGGCTGGGGCGCACAAGGCCTGGGGATCCCTAAGCCTAATGGCTGGGTCGCCCCAGGCCTGGGGCTCCCTAAGCCTAAGTGCTGGGACGGCCCTGGCCTGGGGTTCCCAGAGGCTAAGGGCTGGGGCGCCCCATGCCAGGGGCTTCCAAAGGCTAAGGGCGGGGGCACCCCAGGCCTGGGGCTACCTAAGCCTAAGGGCTGGGGCGCCCGAGGCCTGGGGCTCCCAAATCCTAAGGGCTGCTGCGCCCCAGTGCTGGGTTCCCTAAGCCTAAGGGCTGGGGCGCCACAGACCTGGGGCTCCCTAAGCCTAAGGCCTGGGGCGCCCCAGGCCTGGGGTTCCAAAAGCCTAAGGGCTGGGTTGCCCCAGGCCTGTGGCTCCCAAAGCGTAAGAGCTGGGGCGCCCCCGTTCGGGGGTTCCCAAAGGATAAGGGCTGGGCACCCCAGGACTGGGGCTCCCTAAACCTAAGGTTTGGGGCGCCCCAAACCTGGGCTCCCTAAGGCTAAGGGCTGGGGCACTCCAGGCCTGGGGATCCCTAAGTCTAAGTGCTGGGGCGCACCAGTCCTGGGGTTACCTCAGCCTAAGGGCTGGAGCACCCCAGGCCTGGGGATCCCAAAGCATAAGGGCAGGGTCGCCCCGGGCTTGGGGTTCCCAATGCCTAAGGGCTGGGGCACCCCCGGCCTGGGGAACCCAAAGCCTAAAGCCTGGGGCACCCAAGGCCTGGGGCTCCCTAAGCCTAATGGCTGGGGCGCCCCAGACCTGGGGCTCCCTAAGCCTAATAGCTGGGGCGCTTCACGCCTGGGGCTCCCAAAGCATAAGGGCTGGGCGCCCCAGGCTTGGGATCCCTAAGCCTAAGGGCTGGGGTGCCCCGGTCCTGGGGTTCCCAAAGCCTAAGTGCTGGGGCACCCCGGGATCTGGGGCGCCCAAGCCTAAGGGCTGTGGCTCCCCAGACCTGAGGCTCCCAAAGTCTATGGGCTGGTGCGCCCCAGGCCTGGGGCTCCCTAAGCCTAAGGGCTGGGTCGCCTCAGGCCTGGGGCTCCCTAAGCCCAAGGGCTCGGTCGCACCAGGCTGGGGGCTCCCTAAGCCTTAGGGCTGGGGCTCCCAAAACCTAAGGGCTGGGGCTTCCCTTGTCTGGGGCTCCCTAAGACTAAGGGCTGGGGCGACCCAGGACGGGGGCTCCCAAAACCTAAAAGCTGTGGCGCCCCAGGCCAGGGGCTCCCTGAGCCTAAGGGCTGGGCACCCCAGGCCTGGGGCTCCCTAATCCTATGGGCTGGGGCCTCAGGCCTGTGGCTCCCTAAGCCTAAGTTGGGGTTCGACCCAGGCCAGGGGCTCCATAAGCCTAAGTGCTGTGGTGACCCACGCCTGGGGCTCCCTAATCCTAAGTTTTGGGGCGACCCAGGGCTGGGGCTCCTTATGCCTAAGGGCTGGGGGGCCCAAGGCCTGGAGTTTTTAAGTCTAAGTGCGTGGGCGCTCCAGGCCAGGGGTTCCCTAAGTCTAAGGGCTGGGGGTCACCGGGTCTGGGGCTCCCTAAGCCCAAGGCTGGGTCACCCCAGGCCTGGGGCTCCTTAAGCCTAAGGGCTGGGGCGACCCAGGCCTGGGGCTACCTAAGCCTAAGGGCTGGGGCGCCCCAGGCCTGTGGCTCCCAAAGGCTAAGGGCTGTGGTGCCCCATGCCTGGGGCTCAAAAAGCCCAAGGGCTGGGGCATCCCAGCCCTTCGGCTTCCTAAGCCTAAGCGCGGGGCGAGCCAGGCCTGGGGCTCCCAAAGTCTAAGGGCTGGGGCTCCCCATGCCTTGGGCTCTCAAAGGCTAAGGGCTTGGGTGCCCCAAGACTGGGGCTCCCTAAGCCTAAGTGTTGTGGCGCCCCAGGACTGGGGCTCCCTAAGCCTAAGGGCTGTGGTGCCCCAGGCCTGGGGCTCCCTAAGCCTAAGGGCTGGGGCGCCCCAGACCTGAGGCTCCCTAAGACTAAGGACTGGGGCGCCCCAGGCCAGGGGCTACCTAAGCCTAAGGGCGTGGTCGCCCCAGGCCTGGGGCTCCCAAAGCCTAATGGCTGTGGGGCCCCATGCCTGGGGCTCCCAAAACTTAAGAGCTGGGCGCCCCAACCCTGCGGCACCCTAAGAATAAGGGCTGGGGTGCTCCAGGCCCGGGGCTCCCTAAGTCTAAGGGCTGGAGGTCACCTGGCCTGGTGCTCCCTAAGCCTAAGGGCTGGTGCGGCTCAGGACTGGGGCACCCAAAGCCTAAGGGCGGGGGCGCCCCAGGCCTGGGGCTCCAAAAGCCTAAGGGCTGGGGCGCCCCAGGCCTGGGCGTCCCGAAGCCTAAGGGCTGGTTCTCCCCAGGCCACGGGCTCCTTAAGCCTAAGGGCTGGGGCGCCCCAGGCCTGGGGCTCCCTAAGCCTAAGGGCTGGGTCGCACCAGGCCTGGGGCTCCCAAAGCCTAAGGGCTGGGGCGCCCCAGGCCTGGGGCTCCCAAAGCCTAAGGGCTGGGGCTTCCCTTGTCTGGGGCTCCCAAAGCCTAAGGGCTGGGGCGCCCCAGGCCTGGGCGTCCCGAAGCCTAAGGGCTGGGTCTCCCCAGGCCACGGGCTCCTTAAGCCTAAGGCTGGGGCGCCCCAGGCCTGGGGCTCCCTAAGCCTAAGGGCTGGGTCGCACCAGGCCTGGGGCTCCCTAAACCTAAGGGCTGGGGCGCCCCAGGCCTGGGGCTCCCAAAGACTAAGGGCTGGGGCTTCCCTTGTCTGGGGCTCCCTAAGACTAAGGGCTGGGGCGCCCCAGGACGGGGGCTCCCAAGAACAAAAAGCTGTGGCACCCCATGCCAGGGGCTCCCTGAGCCTAAGGGCTGGGGCGCCCAAGGCCTGGGGCTCCCTACGCTTAAGGGCGGGGTGAGCCATGCCTGGGGCTCCCAAAGGCTAAGGGCTGGGGCGCCCGATGCCTTGGGCTCTCAAAGGCTAAGGGGCTGGTGTGCCCCAGGCTTGGGGCTCCCAAAGCCTTAGGGCTGGGGCGCCCCAGCCCTGGGGCTCCCTAAGCCTAAGGGCTGGGTCGCCCGATGCCTGGGGCTCCTTAACCCTAAGCGCTGGGGTACCCGAGGCCTGGGGCTCCTTAAGCCTAATGGCTGGGGTGCCCCAGGCCTGGGGCTCCTTAAGCCTAAGGGCTGGGGCTCCCAGGGCTGGGGCTTCCTAAGCCTAAGTGCTGGGGCGCCCCAGGCCAGGAGCTAACTAAGCCTAAGGGCGTGGGCCCCCCAGGTCTGGGGCTCCCTAATCTGAAGGGCTGGGGTGCCCCAGGCATGGGGCTCCCAAAGCCAAATGGCTGGGGCTCCCCAGGTCTGGGGCTACCTAAGGTTAAGGGCTGGGCCACCCCAGGCCTGGGGCTCCCAAATCCTAAGGGATGGGGCGACCCAGTCCTGGTTTCACTAAGCCTAAGGGTTGGGGTGCCCCAGGCCTGGGGCTCCCTAAGCCTACGGGCTGGGGCGCCCCAGGCCTGGGGCTCCCAAAGCATAAGGGCTGGGCGCCCGAGGACTGTGGCTCCCTAAGGCTAAGTGCTGGGGCGGCCCAGGCCTGGGGCTACCTAAGCATAAGGGCGGGGGCGCCCCAAAACTGGAGCTCCCTAAGCCAAAGTGCTGGGGTGCCCCAGGCCTATGGCTCCCAAAGCCTAAGGGCTTTGGCGCCCCAGGTCTGGGGCTACCTAATCCTAATGGATGGGGCGCCCCAGGCATGGGGATGCCAAAGCCTAAGGGCTGGTGCGTCCCTGGCCTGTGCTTCCACAATCCTAAGGGCGGGGGCGCCACAGGCCTGAGGCTCCCTAAGCCGATGGGCTGGGGCGCACAAGGCCTGGGGATCCCCAAACCTAATGGCTGGGTCGCCCCAGGCCTGGGGCTCCCTAAGCCTAAGTGCTGGGACGGCCCTGGCCTGGGGTTCCCAGAGGCTAAGGGCTGGGGCGCCCCATGTCAGGGGCTACCAAAGGCTAAGGGCGGGGGCACCCCAGGCAGGGGCTACCTAAGCCTAAGGGCTGGGGCGCCCGAGGCCTGGGGCTCCCAAATCCTAAGGGCTGCGGCGCCCCAGTGCTGGGTTCCCTAAGCCTAAGGGCTGGGGCGCCACAGACCTGGGGCTCCCTAAGCCTAAGGCCTGGGGCGCCCCAGGCCTGGGGTTCCAAAAGCCTAAGGGTTGGGGTGCCCCAGGCCTGTGGCTCCCAAAGCGTAAGAGCTGAGGCGCCCCCGGTCGGGGGTTCCCAAAGCATAAGGGCTGGGCGCCCCAGGACTGGGGCTCCCTAAGCCTAAGGTTTGGGGCGCCCCAAACCTGGGCTCCCTAAGGCTAAGGGCTGGGGCACCCCAGGCCTGGGGATCCCTAAGTCTAAGTGCTGGGGCGCACCAGTCCTGGGGTTACCTCAGCCTAAGGGCTGGAGCACCCCAGGCCTGGGGATCCCAAAGCCTAAGGCTGGTGTGCCCCAGGCCTGGGGCTCCCAAAGCCTAAGAGATGTGGAGGCCCAGCCTTAGGGCTCCCGAAGCCTAAGTGCTGGGGCGCCCCAGGTCTGGGGCTACCTAAGCGTAAGGGCTGGGGCGCCCCAGGCCTAGGTCTCCCTATGTGTATGGGCTGGGAGGCCCAGACCTGGGGCTCCATAAGCCTAAGGGCTGGGGTGCCCCAGGCCTGGGGCTCCCTAAACCTAAGGGCTGGGGCGCCCCAGGCTGAGGCACCCAAATCCTAAGGGCTGGGGCGCCCCAGGCCTAGGGTTCCCAAAGCCTAAGGGCTGGGGCACCCCAAGCCTGGGGCTCCCTAAGCCTTAGGGCTGTCGCACTCCAGGCCTGGGACTCCCTAAGACTAAGTGTTTGGGCGCCCCAGGCCAGGGGATCCCTAAGTCTAAGGGCTGGGGGTCACCAGGCCTGGAGGTCCCTAAGCCTAAGGGCTGGGGCACCCCAGGCCTGGGGGTCCCTAAGCCTAGGGTCTGGGGGGCCCCAGGCTTGGGGCTCCCTTAGCATAAGGCCTGCGGCGCCACAGGCCTGTGGCTCCCAAAGACTAAGAGCTGGGGCACCCCAGGCCTGGGGCTCCCAAAGTCTAAGGGCTGGGGTGCCCCATGCGTGGGGCTCCCAAAGGCTAAGGGCTCGGACACCCCAGGCCGGTGGCTGCCTAAGCCTAAGTGCTGGGGCGCCCCAGGCCACGGGCTACCTAAGCCTGAGGGCCAGGGCGCCCCAGGCTTGGGGCTCCCAAATCCTAAGGGCTGTGTCGCCCCAGTCCTGGGTTCCCTAAGCCTAAGGGTTGGGGCGGCCCAGGCCTGGGGCTCCCTAAGCCTAAGGGCTGGGGCCCCCCAGGCCTGGGTCTACCTAAGCCTAAGGGCTGGGGCGCCCCAGGCCTGGGGCTCCCTAAGACTATGGGCTGGGGTGCCCCAGGCCTGGGGCTCCCTAAGCCTAAGGGCTGTGGCGCCCTGACCTGGGGCTCCCAAGCTTAAGGGTTGGGGAGACCCTGTCCTGGGGCTCCCTAAGCCTAAGGGCTGGGGCGCCCAAGGCCTGGGGCTTTTAAGCCTAAGGGCTGGGGCGCCCCAGGCCTGGGGCTCCCAAAGCCTAAGGGCTGGAACGCCCCAGGCCTGGGGATCCCAAAACCTAAGGGCTGGGGCACCCCAGGCCTGGGGCTCCCTAAGCCTTAGGGCTGTCGCACTCCAGGCCTGGGACTCCTTAAAACTAAGTGTTTGGGCGCCCCAGGCCAGGGGATCCCTAAGTCTAAGGGCTGGGGGTCACCAGGCCTGGAGGTCCCTAAGCCTAAGGATGGGGCGCCCCTGGCCTGGGGCTCCCAAAGCCTAAGGGCTGGGGCACTCAGGCCAGGGGGTCCCTAAGCCTAGGGGCTGGGGTGCCCCAGGCTTGGGGCTCCCAAAGCCTTAGGGCTGGGGCGCCCCAGCCCTGGGGCTCCCTAAGCCTAAGGGCTGGAGCGCCCCAGGCCTAGGGCTCCCTAAACCTAAGGGCTGGGTCGCCCGATGCCTGGGGCTCCATAACCCTAAGGGCTGGGGAGCCCGAGGCCTGGGGCTCCTTAAGCCTAATGGCTGGGGCGCCCCAGGCCTGGGGATCCCTAAGCCTAAGGGCTGGGGCTCCCAGGGCTGGGGCTTCCTAAGCCTAAGGGCTGGGGTGCCCCAGGCCTGGGGCTCCCAAAACCTAAGGGCTGGGGCTTCCCTTGTCTGGGGCTCCCTAAGACTAAGAGCTGGGGCGCCCCAGGACGGGGGCTCCCAAAACCTAAAAGCTGTGGCGCCCCAGGCCAGGGGCTCCCTGAGCCTAAGGGCTGGGCACCCCAGGCCTGGGGCTCCCTAAACCTATGGGCTGGGGCCCCAGGCCTGTGGCTCCCTAAGCCTAAGTTGGGGTTCGACCCAGGCCAGGGGCTCCATAAGCCTAAGTGCTGCGGTGCCCCAGGCCTGGGGCTCCCTAATCCTAAGGTTTGGGGCGACCCAGGGCTGGGTCTCCCTAAGCCTAAGGGCTGGCGGGCCCAAGGCCTGGGGTTTTTAAGTCTAAGTGCCTGGGCGCTCCAGGCCAGGGGCTCCCTAAGTCTAAGGGCTGGGGGTCACCGGGCCTGGGGCTCCCTAAGCCTAAGGCTGGGTCACCCCAGGCCTGGGGCTCCTTAAGCCTAAAGGTTGGGGCGACCCAGGCCTGGGGCTACCTAAGCCTAATGGCTGGGTCGCCCCAGGCCTGGGGCTCCCTAAACCTAAGTGCTGTGGCGTCCCAGGCCTGGGGCTCCCTAAGCCTAAGGGCTGGGGAGCCCCAGACCTGAGGCTCCCTAAGACTAAGGGCTGGGGCGACCCAGGCCAGGGGCTACCTAAGCCTAAGGGCGTGGTCGCCCCAGGCCTGGGGCTCCCAAAGCCTAATGGCTGCGGCACCCTAAGAATAAGGGCTGGGGTGCTCCAGGCCATGGGCTCCCTAAGTCTAAGGGCTGGGGGTCACCTGGCCTGGGGCTCCCTAAGCCTAAAGGCTGGGGCGCCCAAGGCCTGGGGCTCCCTAAGGCTAACGGTTGGGGCGCCCCAGGCCTGGGGCTCCCTAAGCTTAAGGGCTGGGGCGCCCCAGGCCTTGGGGTCCCCAAGCCTAAGGGCTGGGGTGCCCCAGGCCTGAGCGTCCCGAAGCGTGAGGGCTGGGTCTCCCCAGGCCACTGGCTCCTTAAGCCTAAGGGCTGGGGCGCCCCAGGCCTGGGGCTCCCTAAGCCTAAGGGCTGGGGCGCCCCAGGCCTGGGGCTCCCAAAGCCTAAGGGCTGGGGCGCCCCAGGCCTTGGGCTCCCAAAGCCTAAGGGCTGGGTCTCCCCAGGCCACGGGCTCCTTAAGCCTATGGGCTGGGGCGCCTCAGGCCTGAGGCACCATAAGCCTAAGGGCTGGGTCGCACCAGGCCTGGGGCTCCCTAAGCCTTAGGGCTGGGGCGCCCCAGGCCTGGGGCTCCCAAAGCCTAAGGGCTGGGGCTTCCCTTGTATGGGGCTCCCTAAGACTAAGGGCTGGGGCACCCCAGGACAGGGGCTCGCAAAAACAAAAAGCTGTGGCGCCCCATGCCAGGGGCTCCCTGAGCCTAAGGGCTGGTGCGCCCAAGGCCTTGGGCTCCCTAAGGCTAAGGGCTGGGCACCCCAGGCCTCGCGCTTCCTAAGCCTATGGGCTGGGGCCCCAGGCCTGTGGCTCCCTAAGCCTAAGGGTGGGGCCGACCCAGGCCAGGGGCTCCATAAGCCTAAGTGCTGGGGCGCCCCAGGCCTGGGGCTTCCTAATCCTAAGGCTTGGGGCGACCCAGGGCTGGGTCTCCCTAAGCCTAAGGCTGGGGGCCCCAAGGCCTGGGGCTTTTAAGTCTAAGTGCTGGGGCGCTCCAGGCCATGGGCTCCCTAAGTCTAAGGGCTGGGGGTCACCGGGCCTGGGGCTCCCAAAGCCTAAGGACTGGGGTGGTCCAGGCCTGGGGTTCCCAAAGCCTAAGGGCTAGAGCGCCCCTGGCCTGTGACTCCCAAAACCTAAGGGCTGGGGCGCCCCAGGCCTGGGGCTCCCTAAGCCTAAGGCCGGGGCACCCTAGGACATGGGCTCCCAAAGCCTAAGGCTGGTGTGCCCCAGGCCTGGGGCTCCCTAAGCCTAAGGGCTGTGGCGGCCCAGCCTTAGGGCTCCTGAAGCCTAAGGGCTGGGGCGCCCCAGGCCTGGGGCTACCTAAGCGTAAGGGCTGGGGCGCCCCAGGCCTAGGTCTCCCTACGTGTAAGGGCTGGGAGGCCCAGACATGGGGCTCCCTAAGCCTAAGGGCTGGGGCACCCCAGGCTGAGGCACCCAAATCCTAAGGGCTGGGGCTCCCCAGGCCTGGGGCTCCCTACGCCTAAGGGCTGGGTCGCCCCAGGCCTGGGCTCCAAATGCCTAAGGGCTGGAGCGCCCCAAGCTTGGGGCTCCCTAAGACTAATGGCTGGGGCGCCCCAGGCCTGAGGCTCCCTAAGCCTAAGGCCTTGGGCGCCCCAGGCCTGGGCTCCCAAATCCTAAGGGCAGCGGCGCCCCAGGCCTGGGGCTACCAAAGCCTAAGGGCTGGGGCGCCCCAGGCCTGGGGCTCCCAAAGGATAAGGGCTGGGGCACTCCAGGTCTGGGGCTCCCAAAGGATAAGGGCTGGGGCCCCCTAGGCCTGGGTCTCCCAAAGGATAAGGGCTGTGGTGCGCCAGGCCTGGGGCTTCCTAAGCCTAGGGCTGGGGCGGCCCAGGCCTGGGGCTCACGAAGCCTAAGGGCTGGCGAGCCCCAGTCCTGTGCTCCCAATGCCTAAAGGCTGTGGCGCCCCAGGCCTGGGGCTCCCAAAACTTAAGGGCTGGGGCGCCCCAGGCGTGGGGCTCCCAAGACCTAAGGGCTGGGGCGCCCCAGGCCTGGGGTTCCCAAAGCCTAAGGGCTGGGGCCCCCCTAGCCTGTGGCTACCAGAGCTTAAGCGCTGCGGCGCCCCCAGCCTGGGGCTCCCAAAGGATAAGGGCCTGGGCGTCCCAGGCCTGGGGCTCCCAAAGCCTAAGGAGTGGGGAGCCCCAGGCCTGGTGATCCCAAAGCCTAAGGGCTGGGGCGCCCCAGGCCAGGGGCTACCTAAGCCTAAGGGCTGGGGCTCCCCAGGCCTAGGGCTCCCTAAGAGTAAGGGCTGGTAGCCCCAGGCCTGGTGCTCCCTAAGCCTAATGGCTGGGGCGCCCCAGGCCTTGGGCTCCCAAAACCTAAATGCTGAGGCACCCAGGCCTGGGGCTCCCAAAGCCTAAGGGTTGGGGCGCCCCGGGCCTGGGTCTCCCAAAGCCTAAGGACTGGGGTGGTCCAGGCCTGGGGTTCCCAAAGCCTAAGGGCTACAGCGCCCCTGGCCTGTGACTCCCAAAACCTAAGGGCTGGGGCGCCCCAGGCCTGGGGCTCCCTAAGCCTAAGGCCTGGGGCACCCTAGGCCTTGGGCTCCCAAAGCCTAAGGCTGGTGTGCCCCAGGCCTGGGGCTCCCAAAGCCTAAGAGATGTGGAGGCCCAGCCTTAGGGCTCCCGAAGCCTAAGTGCTGGGGCGCCCCAGGTCTGGGGCTACCTAAGCGTAAGGGCTGGGGCGCCCCAGGCCTAGGTCTCCCTATGTGTATGGGCTGGGAGGCCCAGACCTGGGGCTCCCTAAGCCTAAGGGCTGGGGTGCCCCAGGCCTGGGGCTCCCTAAACCTAAGGGCTGGGGCGCCCCAGGCTGAGGCACCCAAATCCTAAGGGCTGGGGCGCCCCAGGCCTAGGGTTCCCAAAGCCTAAGGGCTGGGGCACCCCAAGCCTGGGGCTCCCTAAGCCTTAGGGCTGTCGCACTCCAGGCCTGGGACTCCCTAAGACTAAGTGTTTGGGCGCCCCAGGCCAGGGGATCCCTAAGTCTAAGGGCTGGGGGTCACCAGGCCTGGAGGTCCCTAAGCCTAAGGGCTGGGGCACCCCAGGCCTGGGGGTCCCTAAGCCTAGGGTCTGGGGGGCCCCAGGCTTGGGGCTCCCTTAGCATAAGGCCTGCGGCGCCACAGGCCTGTGGCTCCCAAAGACTAAGAGCTGGGGCACCCCAGGCCTGGGGCTCCCAAAGTCTAAGGGCTGGGGCGCCCCATGCGTGGGGCTCCCAAAGGCTAAGGGCTCGGACACCCCAGGCCGGTGGCTGCCTAAGCCTAAGTGCTGGGGCGCCCCAGGCCACGGGCTACCTAAGCCTGAGGGCCAGGGCGCCCCAGGCTTGGGGCTCCCAAATCCTAAGGGCTGTGTCGCCCCAGTCCTGGGTTCCCTAAGCCTAAGGGTTGGGGCGGCCCAGGCCTGGGGCTCCCTAAGCCTAAGGGCTGGGGCCCCCCAGGCCTGGGTCTACCTAAGCCTAAGGGCTGGGGCGCCCCAGGCCTGGGGCTCCCTAAGACTATGGGCTGGGGTGCCCCAGGCCTGGGGCTCCCTAAGCCTAAGGGCTGTGGCGCCCTGACCTGGGGCTCCCAAGCTTAAGGGTTGGGGAGACCCTGTCCTGGGGCTCCCTAAGCCTAAGGGCTGGGGCACCCAAGGCCTGGGGCTTTTAAGCCTAAGGGCTGGGGCGCCCCAGGCCTGGGGCTCCCAAAGCCTAAGGGCTGGAACGCCCCAGGCCTGGGGATCCCAAAACCTAAGGGCTGGGGCACCCCAGGCCTGGGGCTCCCTAAGCCTTAGGGCTGTCGCACTCCAGGCCTGGGACTCCCTAAGACTAAGTGTTTGGGCGCCCCAGGCCAGGGGATCCCTAAGTCTAAGGGCTGGGGGTCACCAGGCCTGGAGGTCCCTAAGCCTAAGGATGGGGCGCCCCTGGCCTGGGGCTCCCAAAGCCTAAGGGCTGGGGCACTCAGGCCAGGGGGTCCCTAAGCCTAGGGGCTGGGGTGCCCCAGGCTTGGGGCTCCCAAAGCCTTAGGGCTGGGGCGCCCCAGCCCTGGGGCTCCCTAAGCCTAAGGGCTGGAGCGCCCCAGGCCTAGGGCTCCCTAAACCTAAGGGCTGGGTCGCCCGATGCCTGGGGCTCCATAACCCTAAGGGCTGGGGAGCCCGAGGCCTGGGGCTCCTTAAGCCTAATGGCTGGGGCGCCCCAGGCCTGGGGATCCCTAAGCCTAAGGGCTGGGGCTCCCAGGGCTGGGGCTTCCTAAGCCTAAGGGCTGGGGTGCCCCAGGCCTGGGGCTCCCAAAACCTAAGGGCTGGGGCTTCCCTTGTCTGGGGCTCCCTAAGACTAAGAGCTGGGGCGCCCCAGGACGGGGGCTCCCAAAACCTAAAAGCTGTGGCGCCCCAGGCCAGGGGCTCCCTGAGCCTAAGGGCTGGGCACCCCAGGCCTGGGGCTCCCTAAACCTATGGGCTGGGGCCCCAGGCCTGTGGCTCCCTAAGCCTAAGTTGGGGTTCGACCCAGGCCAGGGGCTCCATAAGCCTAAGTGCTGCGGTGCCCCAGGCCTGGGGCTCCCTAATCCTAAGGTTTGGGGCGACCCAGGGCTGGGTCTCCCTAAGCCTAAGGGCTGGCGGGCCCAAGGCCTGGGGTTTTTAAGTCTAAGTGCCTGGGCGCTCCAGGCCAGGGGCTCCCAGGTCTAAGGGCTGGGGGTCACCGGGCCTGGGGCTCCCTAAGCCTAAGGCTGGGTCACCCCAGGCCTGGGGCTCCTTAAGCCTAAAGGTTGGGGCGACCCAGGCCTGGGGCTACCTAAGCCTAATGGCTGGGTCGCCCCAGGCCTGGGGCTCCCTAAACCTAAGTGCTGTGGCGTCCCAGGCCTGGGGCTCCCTAAGCCTAAGGGCTGGGGAGCCCCAGACCTGAGGCTCCCTAAGACTAAGGGCTGGGGCGACCCAGGCCAGGGGCTACCTAAGCCTAAGGGCGTGGTCGCCCCAGGCCTGGGGCTCCCAAAGCCTAATGGCTGCGGCACCCTAAGAATAAGGGCTGGGGTGCTCCAGGCCATGGGCTCCCTAAGTCTAAGGGCTGGGGGTCACCTGGCCTGGGGCTCCCTAAGCCTAAAGGCTGGGGCGCCCAAGGCCTGGGGCTCCCTAAGGCTAACGGTTGGGGCGCCCCAGGCCTGGGGCTCCCTAAGCTTAAGGGCTGGGGCGCCCCAGGCCTTGGGGTCCCCAAGGCTAAGGGCTGGGGTGCCCCAGGCCTGAGCGTCCCGAAGCGTGAGGGCTGGGTCTCCCCAGGCCACTGGCTCCTTAAGCCTAAGGGCTGGGGCGCCCCAGGCCTGGGGCTCCCTAAGCCTAAGGGCTGGGGCGCCCCAGGCCTGGGGCTCCCAAAGCCTAAGGGCTGGGGCGCCCCAGGCCTTGGGCTCCCAAAGCCTAAGGGCTGGGTCTCCCCAGGCCACGGGCTCCTTAAGCCTATGGGCTGGGGCGCCTCAGGCCTGAGGCACCCTAAGCCTAAGGGCTGGGTCGCACCAGGCCTGGGGCTCCCTAAGCCTTAGGGCTGGGGCGCCCCAGGCCTGGGGCTCCCAAAGCCAAAGGGCTGGGCTGCCCCAGGCCTGGGGCTCCCAAAGCCTAAGGGCTGGGGCTTCCCTTGTATGGGGCTCCCTAAGACTAAGGGCTGGGGCACCCCAGGACAGGGGCTCGCAAAAACAAAAAGCTGTGGCGCCCCATGCCAGGGGCTCCCTGAGCCTAAGGGCTGGTGCGCCCAAGGCCTTGGGCTCCCTAAGGCTAAGGGCTGGGCACCCCAGGCCTCGCGCTTCCTAAGCCTATGGGCTGGGGCCCCAGGCCTGTGGCTCCCTAAGCCTAAGGGTGGGGCCGACCCAGGCCAGGGGCTCCATAAGCCTAAGTGCTGGGGCGCCCCAGGCCTGGGGCTTCCTAATCCTAAGGCTTGGGGCGACCCAGGGCTGGGTCTCCCTAAGCCTAAGGCTGGGGGCCCCAAGGCCTGGGGCTTTTAAGTCTAAGTGCTGGGGCGCTCCAGGCCATGGGCTCCCTAAGTCTAAGGGCTGGGGGTCACCGGGCCTGGGGCTCCCAAAGCCTAAGGACTGGGGTGGTCCAGGCCTGGGGTTCCCAAAGCCTAAGGGCTAGAGCGCCCCTGGCCTGTGACTCCCAAAACCTAAGGGCTGAGGCGCCCCAGGCCTGGGGCTCCCTAAGCCTAAGGCCGGGGCACCCTAGGACATGGGCTCCCAAAGCCTAAGGCTGGTGTGCCCCAGGCCTGGGGCTCCCTAAGCCTAAGGGCTGTGGCGGCCCAGCCTTAGGGCTCCTGAAGCCTAAGGGCTGGGGCGCCCCAGGCCTGGGGCTACCTAAGCGTAAGGGCTGGGGCGCCCCAGGCCTAGGTCTCCCTACGTGTAAGGGCTGGGAGGCCCAGACATGGGGCTCCCTAAGCCTAAGGGCTGGGGCACCCCAGGCTGAGGCACCCAAATCCTAAGGGCTGGGGCTCCCCAGGCCTGGGGCTCCCTACGCCTAAGGGCTGGGTCGCCCCAGGCCTGGGCTCCAAATGCCTAAGGGCTGGGGCGCCCCAAGCCTGGGGCTCCCTAAGACTAATGGCTGGGGCGCCCCAGGCCTGAGGCTCCCTAAGCCTAAGGCCTTGGGCGCCCCAGGCCTGGGCTCCCAAATCCTAAGGGCAGCGGCGCCCCAGGCCTGGGGCTACCAAAGCCTAAGGGCTGGGGCGCCCCAGGCCTGGGGCTCCCAAAGGATAAGGGCTGGGGCACTCCAGGTCTGGGGCTCCCAAAGGATAAGGGCTGGGGCCCCCTAGGCCTGGGTCTCCCAAAGGATAAGGGCTGTGGCGCGCCAGGCCTGGGGCTTCCTAAGCCTAGGGCTGGGGCGGCCCAGGCCTGGGGCTCACGAAGCCTAAGGGCTGGCGAGCCCCAGTCCTGTGCTCCCAATGCCTAAAGGCTGTGGCGCCCCAGGCCTGGGGCTCCCAAAACTTAAGGGCTGGGGCGCCCCAGGCGTGGGGCTCCCAAGACCTAAGGGCTGGGGCGCCCCAGGCCTGGGGTTCCCAAAGCCTAAGGGCTGGGGCCCCCCTAGCCTGTGGCTTCCAGAGCTTAAGCGCTGCGGCGCCCCCAGCCTGGGGCTCCCAAAGGATAAGGGCCTGGGCGTCCCAGGCCTGGGGCTCCCAAAGCCTAAGGAGTGGGGAGCCCCAGGCCTGGTGATCCCAAAGCCTAAGGGCTGGGGCGCCCCAGGCCAGGGGCTACCTAAGCCTAAGGGCTGGGGCTCCCCAGGCCTAGGGCTCCCTAAGAGTAAGGGCTGGTAGCCCCAGGCCTGGTGCTCCCTAAGCCTAATGGCTGGGGCGCCCCAGGCCTTGGGCTCCCAAAACCTAAATGCTGAGGCACCCAGGCCTGGGGCTCCCAAAGCCTAAGGGTTGGGGCGCCCCGGGCCTGGGTCTCCCAAAGCCTAAGGACTGGGGTGGTCCAGGCCTGGGGTTCCCAAAGCCTAAGGGCTACAGCGCCCCTGGCCTGTGACTCCCAAAACCTAAGGGCTGGGGCGCCCCAGGCCTGGGGCTCCCTAAGCCTAAGGCCTGGGGCACCCTAGGCCTTGGGCTCCCAAAGCCTAAGGCTGGTGTGCCCCAGGCCTGGGGCTCCCAAAGCCTAAGAGATGTGGAGGCCCAGCCTTAGGGCTCCCGAAGCCTAAGTGCTGGGGCGCCCCAGGTCTGGGGCTACCTAAGCGTAAGGGCTGGGGCGCCCCAGGCCTAGGTCTCCCTATGTGTAAGGGCTGGGAGGCCCAGACCTGGGGCTCCCTAAGCCTAAGGGCTGGGGTGCCCCAGGCCTGGGGCTCCCTAAACCTAAGGGCTGGGGCGCCCCAGGCTGAGGCACCCAAATCCTAAGGGCTGGGGCTCCCCAGGTCTGGGCTCCAAATGCCTAAGTGCTGGGGCGCCCCAAGCCTGGGGCTCCCAAAGGATAAGGGCTGGGGCACTCCAGGTCTGGGGCTCCCAAAGCTTAAGGGCTGGGGTGCCCCTGGCCTGGGGCTCCCAAATCCTAAGGGCTGCTGCGCCCCAGGCCTGGGACTCCCTAAGTCTAAGGGCTGGGGCTCCCCAGGCCTGGGGCTCCCTAAGCCTAAGGCCTGGGGCACCCTAGGCCTGTGGCTCCCAAAGCCTGAGGCTGGGGTGCCCCTGTCCTGGGGCTCCCTAATCCAAAGGGCTGGGGTGCCCCTGGCCTGGGGCTACCTAAGCCTAAGGGCTCTGTCGGCCCAGCCTTGGGGCTCCCTAAGCCTAAGGGCTGGGGCGACCCAGGCCTGGGGCTACATAAGCTTAAGGGTTGGAGTGCCCCAGGCCTGGAGATCCCTAAGCCTAAGGGCTGTGACTCCCCAGGCCTAGGGCTCCCGACGCCTAAGGGCTGGGGCACCCCAGACCTATGCTCCAAATGCCTAAGGGCTGGGGCTCCCCAGCCAGGGGCTCCCTAAGACTAAGGGCTGGGGCGCCCCAGGCCTGAGGCACCCTAAGCATAAGGGCTGGGGCGCCCCAACCCTGGGCTCCCATAGCTTAAGGGCAGGGGCACCCCATGCCTAGTGCTACCAAAACCTAATTGCTGGGGCGCCCCAAGCTTGGGGCTCCCAAAGGAAAACGGCTGGGGCACTCCAGGTCTGGGGCTCCCAAAGCCTAAGGGCTCGGGTGCCCCTATCCTGGGGCTCCAAAAGCCTAAGGCCTAGGGCACTCCAAGCCTGGGGCTCCCTAAGCCTAAGGGCTGGCGAGCCCCAGTCCTGGGCTCCCAATGCCTAAAGGCTGTGGGGCCCCTGGCCTGGGGCTCCCAAAACCTAAGGGCAGGGGAGCCCTAGGCCTTGGGCTCCCAAAGCCTAAGGGCTGGGGCACCCCAAGCCTGGGGCTACCAAAGCCTAAGGGCTGAGGCTCCCAGGGCTGGGGCTCCCAAAGCCTAAGCGCTGTGGCAGCCCATGCGTGGGGCTCCCAAAGCCAAAGGCTGGGGTGCCCTTGGCCTGGGGTACCCAAAGCCTAAGGGCTGGGGTGCCCCAGGCCTGGGGCTACCAAAGACTAAGGGCTGGGGCGACCCAGGGCTGGGGCTCCCAAAGGATAAGGGCTGGGGGGCCCCATGCCTGGGGCTCCCAAAGCCTAAGCCCTGGGGCGACCCAGGCGTGGGGCTCCCAGAGCCAATGGCTGGGGTGCCCCTGGCCTGGGACTCCCAAAGCCTAAGGGCTGGGGCGCCCCAGGCCTGGGGCTCCCTAAGCCTTAGGGCAGGGGCGCCGCAGGCCTGGGGCTCCCAAAGCCTAAGGGCTGTTGCTCCCCAGTCCTGGGGCTCCATAAGCCTAAGGGCTGATGCGCCCTGGCCTGGGGCTCCCTAAGCCTAAGGGCTTGGGCGCCCCAGGTCTGGGATGCCCCAGGCCTGGGGCTCCCTAAGCCTAAGGGCTGGGAGGCCCCAGCCCTGGGGCTCCCAAAGCCTAAGGGCTGGGGAGCCCGAAGCCTAGGGCTCCCTTAACTTAAGGGCTGTGGCGCCCCTGTTCTGGGGCTCCGTATAACTAATGGCTTGGGCTTCACAGGTATAGGTCTCTCTAAAAGTAAGGGCTGGGAGCCCCAGGCCTGGGGCTCCCTAAGCCTAAGGGCTGGGGTGCCCCACGCCTGGGGCTCCCTAAGCGTAAGGGCTGGGGCGCCCCATGTTGAGGCACCCATATCCTAAAGTCTGGTGCGCCCCAGGCCTGGGCCCCAAATGCCTAAGGGCTGGGGCGCCCCAAGCCTGGGGCTCCCTAAGACTAAGGGCTGGGGCGCCCCAGGCCTGAGGCTCCCTAAGCCTAAGGGCTGGGGCACCCTGGCCTGGGATCCCAAAGCCTAAGGGCAGGAGCGCCCCAGGCCTGTGGCTACCAAAGCCTAAGGGCTGGGGCGCCCCAGGCCTGGGGCTCCCAAAGGATAAGGGCTGGGGCACTCCAGGTCTGGGGCTAACAAAACCTAAGGGCTGGGGTGCCCCTGGCCTGGGGCTCCCAAATCCTAAGGGCTGGATCGCCCCAGGCCTGGGGCTCCCTAAGCCAAAAGACTGGCGAACCCCAGGCCTGGGCTCCCAATGCCTAAGGGATTGGGGCGCCCCAGGCCTAGGGGTTCCCAAAACCTAAGGGCTGCGGCGACCCAGGCCTGGGGCTCCCAAAGCCTTAGGGCTGGGGTGCCCCAGACCTGGGGCTTCCAAAGGATAATGGCTGGGGCGCCCCAGGCATGGGGCTCCCAAAGGATTAGGGCTGGGGCTCCCCAGGCCAGGGGCTTCAAAAGGTTAAGGGCTGGGGCGGCCCTGGCGTGGAGCTCCCAAAGTCTAAGGGCTGGGGCGCCCAGGCCTGGGGCTCCCTAATCATAATGGCTGGCGAGCCCCAGGCCTGGGATCCCAATGCCTAATGGCTGTGTCGCCTCAGTCCTGGGGTTCCCAAAACCTAAGGGCTGGGGTGCCCCAGGCCTGGGGCTCCCAAAACCTAACGGCTGGGGCGCCCCAGGCCTTGGGCTCCCAAAGCCTAAAGGCTGGGACGCCCCAAGCCTGGGGCTACCAGAGCCCAAGGGCTGGGGCGCCCCTGTCCTTTGGCTCCCAAAGCCTAAGGGCTGGGGCGCCCCAGGCCTGGGGCTCCCTAAGCCTAAGGCCTGGGGCACCCTAGGCCTGGGGCTCCCAAAGCCTAAGGTTGGGGTGCCCCTGTCCTGGGGCTCCCTAAGCCAAAGGGCAGGGGTGCCCCTGGCCTGGCGCTACCTAAGCCTAAAGGCTCTGTCGGCCCAGCCTTGGGGCTCCCTAAGCCTAAGGACTGGGGCGACCCAGGCCTGGGGCACCCTAAGCCTAAGGGCTGGGGTGCCCCTAGCCTGGGGCTCCCTAAGCCTAAGGGCTGGCGAGCCCCAGTCCTGGGCTCCCAATGCCTAAAGGCTGTGGCGCCCCAGGCCTGGGGCTCCCAAAACCTAAGGGCTGGGGCGCCCCAGGCCTTGGGCTCCCAAAGCCTAAGGGCTGGTGCACCCCAAGCCTGGGGCTACTATAGCCCAAGGGCTGGGGCGCCCCTGTCCTTTGGCTCCCAAAGCCTAAGGGCTGTGGCGCCCCAGGCCTGGGGCTCCCTAAGCCTAAGGCCTGGGGCACCCTAGGCCTGTGGCTCCCAAAGCCTGAGGCTGGGGTGCCCCTGTCCTGGGGCTCCCTAATCCAAAGGGCTGGGGTGCCCCTGGCCTGGGGCTACCTAAGCCTAAGGGCTCTGTCGGCCCAGCCTTGGGGCTCCCTAAGCCTAAGTGCTGGGGCGCCCCAGGCCTGGGGCTACATAAGCTTAAGGGTTGGAGTGCCCCAGGCCTGGAGATCCCTAAGCCTAAGGGCTGTGGCTCCCCAGGCCTAGGGCTCCCGACGCCTAAGGGCTGCGGCACCCCAGACCTGTGCTCCAAATGCCTAAGGGCTGGGGCTCCCCAGCCAGAGGCTCGCTAAGACTAAGGGCTGGGGCGCCCCAGGCCTGAGGCACCCTAAGCATAAGGGCTGGGGCGCCCCAGCCCTGGGCTCCCATAGCTTAAGGGCAGGGGCACCCCATGCCTAGTGCTACCAAAACCTAATTGCTGGGGCGCCCCAAGCTTGGGGCTCCCAAAGGAAAACGGCTGGGGCACTCCAGGTCTGGGGCTCCCAAAGCCTAAGGGCTCGGGTGCCCCTATCCTGGGGCTCCAAAAGCCTAAGGCCTAGGGCGCTCCAAGCCTGGGGCTCCCTAAGCCTAAGGGCTGGCGAGCCCCAGTCCTGGGCTCCCAATGCCTAAAGGCTGTGGGGCCCCTGGCCTGGGGCTCCCAAAACCTAAGGGCAGGGGAGCCCCAGGCCTTGGGCTCCCAAAGCCTAAGGGCTGGGGCACCCCAAGCCTGGGGCTACCAAAGCCTAAGGGCTGAGGCGTCCCAGGGCTGGGGCTCCCAAAGCCTAAGCGCTGTGGCGGCCCATGCGTGGGGCTCCCAAAGCCAAAGGCTGGGGTGCCCTTGGCCTGGGGTACCCAAAGCCTAAGGGCTGGGGTGCCCCAGGCCTGGGGCTACCAAAGCCTAAGGGCTGGGGCGACCCAGGGCTGGGGCTCCCAAAGGATAAGGGCTGGGGCGCCCCATGCCTGGGGCTCCCAAAGCCTAAGCCCTGGGGCGACCCAGGCGTGGGGCTCCCAGAGCCAAAGGCTGGGGTGCCCCTGGCCTGGGACTCCCTAAGCCTTAGGGCAGGGGCGCCACAGGCCTGGGGCTCCCAAAGCCTAAGGGCTGTTGCTCCCCAGTCCTGGGGCTCCATAAGCCTAAGGGCTGAGGCGCCCTGGCCTGGGGCTCCCTAAGCCTAAGGGCTTGGGCGCCCCAGGTCTGGGATGCCCCAGGCCTGGGGCTCCCTAAGCCTAAGGGCTGGGGAGCCCGAAGCCTAGGGCTCCCTAAACTTAAGGGCTGTGGCGCCCCAGTTCTGGGGCTCCGTATAACTAATGGCTTGGGCTCCACAGGCCTAGGTCTCTCTAAGAGTAAGGGCTGGGAGCCCCAGGCCTGGGGCTCCCTAAACCTAAGGGCTGGGGTGCCCCACGCCTGGGGCTCCCTAAGCGTAAGGGCTGCGGCGCCCCATGTTGAGGCACCCATATCCTAAAGTCTGGTGCGCCCCAGGCCTGGGCCCCAAATGCCTAAGGGCTGGGGCGCCCCAAGCCTGGGGCTCCCTAAGACTAAGGGCTGGGGCGCCCCAGGCCTGAGGCTCCCTAAGCCTAAGGGCTGGGGAACCCCAGGCCTGGGATCCCAAATCCTAAGGGCAGGAGCGCCCCAGGCCTGTGGCTACCAAAGCCTAAGGGCTGGGGCGCCCCAGGCCTGGGGCTCCCAAAGGATAAGGGCTGGGGCACTCCAGGTCTGGGGCTAACAAAGCCTAAGGGCTGGGGTGCCCCTGGCCTGGGGCTCCCAAATCCTAAGGGCTGGATCGCCCCAGGCCTGGGACTCCCTAAGCCAAAAGACTGGCGAACCCCAGGCCTGGGCTCCCAATGCCTAAGGGCTGGGGCACCCCAGGCCTGGGATCCCAAAGCCTAAGGGCAGGAGCGCCCCAGGCTTGGGGCTCCCAAAGGATAAGGGCTGGGGCGCCCCAGGCCTGGGTCTCCCAAAGGATAAGGGCTGGGGCGCCCCAGGCCTGAGGCTCCCTAAGCCTAAGGGCTTGGGCGCCCCAGGCCTGGGGCTCCCTAATCCTAGAGCTGGGGCGCCCCAGTCCAGAGGCTCCCAAAGCCTAATGGCTGGCGAGCCCCAGTTGGGCTCCCAATGCCTAATGGCAGTGTCGCCTCAGGCCAGGGGTTCCCAAAACCTAACGGCTGCGGCGCTCCAGGCCTGGGGTTTCCAAAACTTAAGGGCTGGGGCACCACAGGCCTTGGGCTCCCAAAGCCTAAGGGCTGGGGCGCCCCAAGCCTGGGGCTACCAGAGCCCAAGGGCTGGGGCGCCCCTGTCCTTTGCCTCCCTAAGACTAAGGGCTGGGACGCCCCAGGCCTGGGGCTCCCTAAGCCTAAGGCCTGGGGCACCCTAGGCCTGGGGCTCCCAAAGCCTAAGGCTGGGGTGCCCCAGTCCCGGGGCTCCCTAAGCCTAAGGGCTGGGGTGCCCCTGGCCTGGGGCTACCTAAGCCTAAGGGCTCTGTCGGCCCAGCCTTGGGGCTCCCTAAGCCTAAGGGCTGGGGTGACCCAGGCCTGGGGCTACCTAAGCCTAAGGGTTGGAGTGCCCCAGGCCTGTAGCTCCCTAAGCCTAAGGGCTGTGGCTCCCCAGGCCTGGGGCTCCCTATGCCTAAGGGCTGGGGTGCCCCAGACCTGTGCTCCAAATGCCAAAGGGCTGGGGTGCCCCAGCCAGGGGCTCCCTAAGACTAAGGGCTGGGGCGACCCAGGCCTGAGGCTCCCTAAGCATAAGGGCTGGGGCGCCCCAGGCTTGGGGCTCCCAAAGGATAACGGCTGGGGTACTCCAGGTCTGGGGCTCCCAAAGCCTAAGGGCTGGGGTGCCCCTAGCCTGGGGCTCCCAAAGCCTAAGGCCTGGGGCGCCCCAAGCCTGGGGCTACCGAAACCTAAGGGCTGGCGAGCCCCAGTCCTGGGCTGCCAATGCCTAAAGCCTTTGGCGCCCCAGGCCTGGGGCTCCCAAAACCTAAGGGCTGGGGCGCCCCAGGCCTTGGGCTCCCAAAGCCTAAGGGCTGGGGCGCCCCAAGCCTGGGGCTACCAAAGCCTAAGGGCTGGGGCGTCCCAGGGCTGGGGCTCCCAAAGGAGAAGGGCTGGGGCGCCCCATACTGGTTTTCCCAAAGCCTAAGCGCTGGGGCGGCTCAGGCGTGGGGCTCCCAAAGCCAAAGGCTGGGGTGCCCCGGGCCTGGGGTACCCAAAGCCAAAGGGCTTGGGTGCCCCAGGCCTGGGGCTACCAATGCCTAAGGGCTGGGGCGACCCAGGGCTGGGGCTCCCAAATGATAAGGGCCGGGGCACCCCATGCCTGGGGCTCCAAAGCCTAAGCCCTGGGGCGGCCCAGGCGTGGGGCTCCCAGAGCCAATGGCTGGGGTGCCCCTGGCCTGGGACTCCCAAAGCCTA
Organism: Tenrec ecaudatus; assembly: GCF_050624435.1. Taxonomy (NCBI): domain Eukaryota; kingdom Metazoa; phylum Chordata; class Mammalia; order Afrosoricida; family Tenrecidae; genus Tenrec; species Tenrec ecaudatus. The sequence continues at coordinate 142,430 of NW_027457986.1, forward strand.
AGGGCTGGGGTGCCCCAGGCCTGGGGCTCCCAAAGCCTTAGGGCAGGGGAGCCCCAGGCCTGGGGCTCCCTAAGCCTAAGGGCTGGCGCACCCCAGGCTGGGGCTCCCAAAGCCTAAGGGCTGTTGCTCCACAGTCCGGGGGCTCCCAAAGCCTAAGGGCTGGGGCGCCCCAGGCTGAGTCTCCCTAAGCCTAATGGCTGGGGCGATCCAGGCCTGGGGCTCCCTAAGCCTAAGGGCTGGGGCTCCCCAGGCCTCGGGCTCCCTAAGCCTTAGGGCAGGGGCGCCCCAGGCCTGGGGCACCCTAAGCCTAAGGGCTGGGAGACCCCGGGCCTGGAGCTCCCAAAGCCTAAGGGCTGTGGCTCCCCAGGCCTGGGGCTCCCTATGCCTAAGGGCTGGGGCGCCCCAGACCTGTGCTCCAAATGCCTAAGGGCTGGGACGCCCCAGGCCTGAGGCTCCCTAAGCATAAGGGCTGGGGCGCACCAGGCCTGGGCTCCCAAAGCATAAGGGCAGGGGCACCCCAGGCCTGGGGCTACCAAAACCTAAGTGCTGGGGCGCCCCAGGCTTGGGGCTCCCAAAGGATAACGGCTGGGGTATTCCAGGTCAGGGGCTCCCAAAGCCTAAGGGCTAGGGTGCCCCTAGACTGGGGCTCCCAAAGCCTAAGTCCTGGGGCGCCCCAAGCCTGGGGCTACCTAAACCTAAGGGTTGGCGAACCCCAGTCCTGGGCTGCCAATGCCTAAAGGCTGTGGCGCCCCAGGCCTGGGGCTCCCAAAACATAAGGGCTGGGGCGCCCCAGGCTTTGGGCTCCCAAAGCCTAAGGGCTGGGGCGCCCCAAGCCTGGGGCTACCAAAGCCTAAGGGCTGGGGCGTCCCAGGGCTGGGGCTCCCAAAGGAGAAGGGCGGGGGCGCCCCATACTGGGGCTCCCAAAGCTTAAGCGCTGGGGCGGCCCAGGCGTGGGGCTCCCAAAGCCAAAGGCTGGTGCCCCTGGCCTGGAGTACCCAAAGACAAAGGGCTGGGGTGCCCCAGGCCTGGGGCTACCAATGCCTAAGGGCTGGGGCGACCCAATGCTGGGGCTCTCAAATGATAAGGGCTGGGGCGCCCAATGCCTGAGGCTCGCAAAGCCTAAGCACTGGGTCGGCCCAGGCGTGGGGCTCCCAGAGCCAATGGCTGGGGTGCCCCAGGCCTGAGGCTCCCTACGCCAAAGGGCTGGGGCGCCCCAGGCCTGGGCTCCCAAATCCTAAGGGCAGAGGCACCCCAGGCCTGGGGCTACCAAAGCCTAAGGGCTGGGGTGCCCCTGGCCTGGGGCTCCCAAATCCTAAGGGCTGGGGTGGTCAAGGCCTGGGGTTCCCAAAGGATAAGGGCTGGGGCGCCCCAGGCCTGGGGCTCCCTAAGCCTAAGGGCTGGCGAACCCCAGTCCTGGGCTCCCAATGCCTAAGGGATTGGGGCGCCCCAGGCCTGGGGCTCCCAAAACCTAAGGGCTGGGGCGCCCCAGGCCAGGGGCTCCCAAAGTCTAAGGGCTTCGGCGCCCCAAGCCTGGGGCTACCAAACCTAAGGGCTGGGGCTCCCCAGGCCTGGGGCCCCCAAAGGATAAGGGCTGGGGCTCCCGAGGCCTGGGGCTCACAAAGGATAAGGGCTGGGACGCACCAGGCCTGGGGCTCCCAAAGCCTAAGGGCTGGGGCGGCCCAGGCGTTGGGCTCACAAAGCGTAAGGGCTGGGGCAGCCCAGGCCTGGGTCTCCCAAAGGATAAAGGCTGGGGAGACCCAGGCCTGGGGCTCCCTAAGCCTAAGGGCTGGTGCGCCCCAGGCTGCGGCTCCCAAATCCTAAGGGCAGAGGCACCCCAGGCCTGGGGCTACCAAAGCCTAAGGGCTGGGGCGCCCCAGGCCTGGGGCTCCCAAAGGATAAGGGCTGGGGCACTCCAGGTCTGGGGCTCCCAAAGCCTAAGGGCTGGGGTGCCCCTGGCCTGGGGCTCCCAAATCCTAAGGGCTGGGGCGGTCAAGGCCTGGGGCTCCCTAAGCCTAAGGGCTGGCGAACCCCAGTCCTGGGCTCCCAATGCCTAAGGGATTGGGGCGCCCCAGGCCTGGGGCTCCCAAAACCTAAGGGCTGGGGCGCCCCAGGCCAGGGGCTCCCAAAGTCTAAGGGCTTCGGCGCCCCAAGCCTGGGGCTACCAAACCTAAGGGCTGGGGCTCCCCAGGCCTGGGGCCCCCAAAGGATAAGGGCTGGGGCTCCCGAGGCCTGGGGCTCACAAAGGATAAGGGCTGGGACGCCCCAGGCCTGGGGCTCCCAAAGCCTAAGGGCTGGGGCGGCCCAGGCGTTGGGCTCACAAAGCGTAAGGGCTGGGGCAGCCCAGGCCTGGGTCTCCCAAAGGATAAAGGCTGGGGAGACCCAGGCCTGGGGCTCCCTAAGCCTAAGGGCTGGTGCGCCCCAGGCTGCGGCTCCCAAAGCCTAAGGGCTGTTGCGTCTCAGGCCTGGGGCTCCCTAAGCCTAAGGGCTGGGACGCCCCAGGCCTGGGGCTCCCTAAGCCTAAGGGCTTGGGGGCCCCAGGCCTGGGGCTCCCTAAACCTAAGGGCTGGGGTGCCCCAGTTCTGGGGCTCCCTAAACCTATGTGCGGGGGTCCCCAGGCCTGGGGCTCGCTAAACCTAAGGGCTGGGGCGCCCCAGGCCTGCGCTCCCAAAGCCTAAGGGCTTTTGCGCCACAGGCCTGGGGCTCACTAAGACTAAGACTGGGCAGCTCCAGGCCTGGGGCTCCCTAAGTATAAGGACTGGGAGCCCAGGACTGGGGCTCCCAAAGCCTAAAAACTGGGGACGCCAAGGCCTGGGGTTCCCAAATCCTAAGGGCTGGGGCACCACTGGCCTGTGTCTCCCAAAGCTTAAAGGCTGGGGTGCCCCGGGCCTGGGGATCCCTAAGCCTAAGGGCTGTGGCGGCCCAGCCTTGGGGCTCCCTAAGCCTAAGGGCTGGGGCGCCCCAGGCCTAGGGCTACCTAAGTCTAAGGGGTGGGACTTTCCAGGCCTAGGGCTCCCTAAGAGTAATGGCTTAGCCCCCCTGGCCTGGGGCTCCCTAAGCCTAAGGGCTGGGGCGCCCCAGGCTGAGGCTCCCATATCCTAAGGGCTGGTGCGCCCCAGGCCTGGGACCCCCTAAGCCTAAGGGCTGGGGCTCCCCAGGCAAGGGGCTCCCTACGCCTAAGGGCGGGGGCCCTCAGGCCTGGGCTCCAAATGCCTAAGGGCTGGGGCGCCCCAGGCCTGGGGCTCCCTAAGACTAAGGGCTGGGGCGCCCCAGGCCTGAGGCTCCCTAAGCCTAAGGGCTGGGGCGCCCCAGGCTGAGGCTCCCATATCCTAAGGGCTGGTGCGCCACAGGCCTGGGACCCCCTAAGCCTAAGGGCTGGGGCGCCCCAGGCAAGGGGCTCCCTACGCCTAAGGGCTGGGGCCCTCAGGCCTGGGCTCCAAATGCCTAATGGCTGGGGCGCCCCAGGCCTGGGGCTCCCTAAGACTAAGGGCTGGGGCGCCCCAGGCCTTGGCTCCCAAAGCCTAAGGACAGGGGCGCCCCAGGCCTGGGGCTACCAAAGCCTAAGGACGGGGGCGCCCCAGGCCTGGGGCTCCCAAAATATAAGGGCTGTGGCACGCCAGGTCTGGGGCTCCCAAAGCCTAAGGGTTGACGGCCCAGTCGTGGGGCTCGCAATGCCTAAGGGCTGGGGCGCCCCAGGCCTGGGGCCCCCAAATGATAAGGGCTGGGGCGCCCCAGGCCTGGGGTTCCCAAAGGATAAGGGCTGGGGCGCCCTAGGCCTGGGTCTCCCAAAGTATAAGGGCTGGGGCGCGCCAGGCCTGGGGCTTCCTAAGCCTAGGGCTGGGGCGGCCCAGGCCTGGGGCTCCCGAAGCCTAAGGGCTGGCGAGGCCCAGCCCTGTGCTCCCAATGCCTAAAGGCTGTGGCGCCCCAGGCCTGGGGCTCCCAAAACCTAAGGGCTGGGGCGACCCAGGCGTGGGGCTCCCAAAACCTAAGGGCTGGGGCGCCCCAGGCCTGGGGTTCCCAAATCCTAAGTGCTGGGGCCCCCCTAGCCTGTGGCTACCACAGCCTAAGGGCTGGGGCACCCTGGCCTGGGGATCCCAAAGGATAAGGGCTGGGGCGTCCCAGGCCTGGGGCTCCCAAAGGATAAGGGCTGGGGCACCCCTTGCCTGGGGCTCCCTAAGCCTAAGGGCTGGGGCGCCCCAGGCCTGGGGCTACCAAATCCTAAGGTCTGGGGCGTCCCAGGCCTGGGGTTCCCAAAGGATAAGGGCTTGGGCACCCCATGCCTGGGGCTACCAAAGCCTAATGGCTGGGGCGCCCCAGGCCTGGGGCTCCCAAAGCCTTAGCGCTGGGGCGGCCCAGGAGTGGGGCTCCCAAAGCCTAAGGGATGGGGTGCCCCTGGCCTGGGGCTCCCAAAGCCTAAGGGCTGGGTCGCTCCAGGCCTGGGGCTCCCTACGCCTAAGGGCTGGGTCGCCCCAGGCCTGGGGCTTCCAAAGCCTAAGGGCTGGGGCTCCCCAGTACTGGAGCTCCCTAAGCCTAAGGGCTGGGGCTCCCCAGGCCTGGGGCTCCCTAAGCCTTAGGGCAGGGGCGCCCCAGGCTGGGGCTCCCAAAGCCTAAGGGTTGTTGCACCCCAGTCGTGGGGCTCCCTAAGCCTAAGGGCTGAGGCGCCCTGGCCTGGGGCTCCCTAAGCCTAAGGGCTTGGGCGCCCAAAGTCTGGGACGCCCCAGGCCTGGGGCTCCCTAAGCCTAAGGGCTGGGAGGCCCCAGGCCTGGGGCTCCCAAAGCCTAAGGGCTGGGGGGCCCGAAACCTAGGGCTCCCTAAACTAAAGGGCTGGGGCGCCCCAGTTCTGGGACTCCGTATACCTAATGGCTGGGGCACCCCAGGCCTAGGGCACCCTAAGAGTAAGGGCTGGGAGCCCCAGGCCAGGGGCTCCCTAAGCCTAAGGGCTGGGGCGCCCCAGACTGAGGCACCCAAATCCTAAGGGCTGGTGCGCCCCAGGCCTGGGCTCCAAATGCCTAAGGGCTGGAGCGCCCCAGGCTGGGACTCCTAAAGGCTAAGGGCTGGGGTGCCCCTGGCCTGGGGCTCCCAAATCCTAAGGGCTGGGGTGGCCCAGGCCTTGGGCCCCGAAAGGATAAGGGCTGGGGCTCCCCAGGCTTAGGGTTCCATAAGCCTAATGACTGTGGGGACCGAGGCCTGGGGCTCCCTCAACCTAAGGGCTGGGGTGCCGCAGGCCTAGGGCTCCCTAAGCCAAGAGCTTGGGCGCCCAAGGCCTGGGGCTCCCTAAGCTTAAGGGCTGGGGTGGCCCAGGTGTGGGGCTCCCTAAGCCTAGGGGCTGGGGCGCCCCAGGCCTGCGACACCCTTAGCCTAAAGGCTAGGGCGCCCCAGGCCTGGGGCTTCCGAAGCCAAAGGGTTGGGGCGCCCCAGGCCTGGGGCTCCCTAAGCCTAAGGGCTGTGGCGCCCTATGCCTGGGGTTCCGTAAGCCTAAGGGCTTGGGCTCCCAATGCCTGGGACTCCCTAAGCCTAAGAGCTGGGTCGCCCCAGGCCTGTGGCTCCCAAAGCCAAACGGCTTGGGCGCCCGAGGCTTGGGGCTTCCTAATCCTAAGGGCTGGCGAGCCCCAGGCCTGGGCTCCCAATGCCTAAAGGCTGTGGCGCTCCAGGCCTGGGGCTCCCAAAGGACACGGGGTGGGGCGGCCCAGGCCTGGGGCTCCCAAAGCATAAGGGCTGGGGCACCGCAGGCATGGGGCTCCCTAAGCCTATACGCTGGCGTGCCCAAGCCCTGGGCTCCCAAAGCCTAAGGGCTGGGGCGTCCCAGGCCTGGGGCTCCCTAAGACTAAGGCTGGGGCGCTCCAGGCCTGGGGCTCCCTAAGCCTAAGGCCTGGGGCGCCCCAGGCTGGGGCTCCCAAAGACTAAGGGCTGGTGGCCCCAGGCCTGGGGCTCCCTAAGCCTAAGGGCTAGGGTGCCCCTGGCCTGGGGCTCCGAAAGCCAAAAGGCTGAGGCGCCCCAGCCTGGGGCTCCCTAAGCCTAAGGGCTGGGGTGCCCCAACTTGGGACTCCATAAGCCTAAGGGCTGGGGCGCCCCAGGCTTGGGGTTCCCTAAGCCTAATGACTGCGGGGACCGAGGCCTGGGGCTCCCTAAACCTAAGGGCTGGGGTGCCCCAGGCCTGGGGCTCCCTAAGCCTAAGAGCTTGGGCGCCCAAGGCCTGGGGCTCCCTAAGCCTAAGGGCTGGGGTGGCCCAGGCTGGGGCTCCCTAAGCCTAGGGGCTGGGGCGCCCCAGGCCTGCGGCACCCTTAGCCTAAAGGCTAGGGCGCCCCAGGCCTGGGGCTCCTGAAGCCAAAGGGTTGGGGTGCCCCAAGCCTGGGGCTCCCTAAGCCCAAGGGCTGGGGCGCCCCAGGCCTGGGGTTCCCTAAGCCAAAGGGCTGGGGCGCCCCAGGCCTGGGGCTCCCTAAGCCTAAGGGCTGTGGCACCCTAGGCCTGGGGTTCCGTAAGCCTAAGGGCTTGGGCGACCAAGGCCTGGGGCTCCCTAAGACTAGGGGTGGGGGCACACCAGGCCTGGGGCTCTCTAAGGCTAAGTGCTGGGGCGCCCTGGCCAGGGGCTTCCAAAACCTAAGGGCTGGTGCGCCCCATGCCTGGGGCTTCCAAAGCCTAAGAGCTGGGGCGCCCCAGGCCTGTGGCTCCCAAAGCCAAACGGCTGTGGCGCCCGAGGCTTGGGGCTTCCTAATCCTAAGGGCTGGCGAGCCCCAGGCCTGGGCTCCCAATGCCTAAAGGCTGTGGTGCTCCAGGCCTGGGGCTCCCAAAGGATACGGGGTGGGTCGGCCCAGGCCTGGGGCTACCAAAACCTAAGGGCTGGGGCAACCCAGGCCTGGGGCTCCCAAAGCCTAAGGGCTGGGGCGCCCCAAGCTTGGGGCTACCAAAGCCTAAGGGCTGGGGCACCACAGGCCTGGGGCTCCCAAAGGATAAGGGCTCGGGCGGCCCCGGCCTGGGGCTACCAAATCCTAAGGGCTGGGGCGGCCCAGGCGTGGGGCTCCCAAATCCTAAGGGGTGGGGCGCCCCTGGCCTGGGGCTCCCAAAGCCTAAGGGCTGGGGCGGACCTGGCCTGGGGCTCCCAAAGCCTAAGTTCTGGGGCACCCCAGGCCTGGGGCTCCCAAAGCCTAAGGGCTGGGGCGCCCCAGGCTGGGGCTCCCAAAGAATAAGGGCTGGTGGCCTCAGGCCTGGGGCTCCCAAAACCTAAGGGCTGGTGCGCCCCAGGGCTAGGATGCCCCAGGCCTGGGGCTCCCTAAGCCTAAGGGCTGGGGTGCACCAGGCCTGGGGCTCCCAAAGCCTAAGGACTGGGGAGGCCCTGGCCTGGGTTTCCCAAAGCCTAAGGGCTGGGGCGCCCCTGGACTGTGGCTTCCAAAGACTAAGGGCTGGGGCGCCCCAGGCCTGGGGCTCCCTAAGCCTAAGGGCTGGGGCTCCCAAAGCCTAAGGCTGCGGTGCCCCAGTCCTGGGGGTTCCCTAAACATAAGGGCTGGGGTGGCCCAGGCCTGGGGCTCCCTAAGCCTAAGGGCTGGGGCGCCACAGGCTGAGGCTCCCAAATACTAAGGGCTGGTGCGCCCCAGGCCTGGGACTCCCTAAGCCTAAGGTCTGGGGCTCTCCAGGCCTGGGGCGCCCTACGCCTAAGGGCTGTGGCGCCCAAGGCCTGGGCTTCAAATGCCTAAGGGCTGGGGCGCCGCAGGCCTGGGGCTCCCCAAGCCTGGGGCTACCAGAACCTAATGGTTGGGGCGCCCCAGGCCTGGGGCTAACAAAGCCTAAGCGCTGGGGCGGCCCAGGCATGGGGCTCCCAAAAGATAAGGGCTGCTGTGCCCCAGGCCTGGGGCTCCCTAAGCCTAAGGGTTTGGCGACCCAGGCTGGGGCTACCAAAGCCTAAGGGCTGGCGCGCCCTAGGCCTGGGGCTCCCAAAGGATAAGGGCTGGGGCGCCCCAGGCCTGGGGCTCCCAAAGCCTAAGGGCTGGGGCGGACCTGGCCTGTGGCTCCCAAAGCCTAAGTTCTGGGGCACCCCAGGCCTGGGGCTCCCAAAGCCTAAGGGCTGGGGCACCCCAGGCCTGGGGCTCCCTAAGCCTAAGGGCTGGGGCGCCCCAGGCATGGGGCTCCCTAAGTCTAAACGTTGGTGCGCCCCAGGCTGGAGATCCCAAAGCCTAAGGGCTGGTGCGCCCCAGTCCTGGGGCTCCCTAAGCCTAAGGGCTTGGGTGCCCCAGGCCTGGGGCTCCCAAAGCTTAAGGGCTGGGGGGCCCCAGGCCTGGGGCTCCCTAAACCTAAGGGCTGGGGCGCCCTAGGTCTGGGGCTCCCTAAACCTAAGGGCTCGGGTTCCCAGGGCCTGGGGCTCCCTACGCCTAAGGGCTGGGGCGCCAAAGGCCTGGGCTCCCAAAGGCTTATGGCTGGGGCACCCCAGGCCTGGGGCTCCCAAAGCCTAAGGGCTGGGGTGCCCCAGGCCTGGGGCTCCCTAAGCCTTAGGGCAGGGGCGCCCCAGGCCTGGGGCTCCCTAAGCCTAAGGGCTGGGTCGCACCAGGCTGGGGGCTCCCTAAGCCTTAGGGCTGGGGCTCCCAAAGCCTAAGGACTGGGTGCCCCAGGCCTGGGGCTCCCAAAACCTAAGGGCTGGGGCTTCCCTTGTCTGGGGCTCCCTAAGACTAAGGGCTGGGGCGCCCCAGGACGGGGGCTCCCAAAACCTAACAGCTGTGGAGCCCCCGGCCAGGGGCTCCCTGAGCCTAAGGGCTGGGGCGCCCAAGGCCTGGGGCTCCCTAAGGCTAAGGGCTGGGCACCCCAGGCCTGGGGCTCCCAAAACCTAAGGGCTGTGGCGCCCGAGGCCTGGGGCTCCCAAAGCCTAAGGGCTGGGGCGCCCCAAGCCTGGGGCTACCATAGCCCAAGGGCTGGGGCGCCCCTGTCCTTTGGCTCCCAAAGCCTAAGGGCTGGGGCGCCCCAGCCTTGGGCTCCCTAAGCCTAAGGCCTGGGGCACCCTAGGCCTAGGCCTCCAAAAGCCTAAGGCTGGGGTGTCCCAGTCCTGGGGCTCCCTAAGCCTAAGGGCTGGGGTAACCCAGGCCTGGGGCTACCTAAGCCTAAGGGCTCTGGCGGCCCAGCCTTCGGGCTCCCTAAGCCTAAGGGCTGGGGTGCCCCCGGCCTGGAGCTCCCTAAGCCTAAGTGTTGGGGCGCCCCAGGCCTACGGCTCGCTAAGAGTAAGGGCTGGGCCCCCTAGGCCTGGGGCTCCCTAAGCCTAACGCTGGAGTGCCCCAGCCTGGAGCTCCCTAAGCCTAAGGGCTGTGGCCCCCCAGGCCTGGGGCTCCCTATGCGTAAGGGCAGGGGTGCCCCAGACCTGGGCTCCAAATGTCTAAGTGCTGGGACGCCCCAGGCCTGGGGCTCCCTAAGACTAAGGGCTGGGGCGCCCCAGGCCTGAGGCTCCCTAAGCCTAAGGGCTGGGGCGCCCCAGGCCTGGGATCCCAAAGCCTAAGGGCAGGGGCACCCCAGGCCTGGGGCTACCAAAACCTAAGTGCTGGGGCGCCCCAGGCTTGGGGCTCCCAAATGATAAGGGCTGGGGCACTTTAGGTCTGGGACTCCCAAAGCCTAAGGGCTAGGGTGCTCCTAGCCTGGGGCTCCCAAAGCCTATGTCCTGGGGCGCCCCAAGCTTGGGGCTCCCTAAGCCTAAGGGCTGGTGAGCCCCAGTCCTGGGCTCCCAATGCCTAAAAGCTGTGGCGCCCCAGGCTGGGGCTCCCAAAACCTAAGGGCTTGGGCGCCACAGGCCTTGGGCTCCCAAAGCCTAAAGGCTGGGGCGCCCAAGGCCTGGGGCTCCCTAAGGCTAAGGGTTGGGGCGCCCCAGGCCTGGGGCTCCCTAAGCCTAAGGGCTGGGGCGCCCCAGGCCTTGGGGTCCCCAAGCCTAAGGGCTGGGGCGCCCCAGGCCTGGGCGTCCCGAAGCCTAAGGGCTGGTTCTCCCCAGGCCACGGGCTCCTTAAGCCTAAGGGCTGGGCCGCCCCAGGCCTGGGGCTCCCTAAGCCTAAGGGCTGGGTCGCACCAGGCCTGGGGCTCCCAAAGCCTAAGGGCTGGGGCGCCCCAGGCCTGGGGCTCCCAAAGCCTAAGGGCTGGGGCTTCCCTTGTCTGGGGCTCCCAAAGCCTAAGGGCTGGGGCGCCCCAGGCCTGGGCGTCCCGAAGCCTAAGGGCTGGGTCTCCCCAGGCCACGGGCTCCTTAAGCCTAAGGGCTGGGGCGCCCCAGGCCTGGGGCTCCCTAAGCCTAAGGGCTGGGTCGCACCAGGCCTGGGGCTCCCTAAGCCTAAGGGCTGGGGCGCCCCAGGCCTGGGGCTCCCAAAGACTAAGGGCTGGGGCTTCCCTTGTCTGGGGCTCCCTAAGACTAAGGGCTGGGGCGCCCCAGGACGGGGGCTCCCAAGAACAAAAAGCTGTGGCACCCCATGCCAGGGGCTCCCTGAGCCTAAGGGCTGGGGCGCCCAAGGCCTGGGGCTCCCTACGCCTAAGGGCGGGGTGAGCCATGCCTGGGGCTCCCAAAGGCTAAGGGCTGGGGCGCCCGATGCCTTGGGCTCTCAAAGGCTAAGGGGCTGGTGTGCCCCAGGCTTGGGGCTCCCAAAGCCTTAGGGCTGGGGCGCCCCAGCCCTGGGGCTCCCTAAGCCTAAGGGCTGGGTCGCCCGATGCCTGGGGCTCCTTAACCCTAAGCGCTGGGGTACCCGAGGCCTGGGGCTCCTTAAGCCTAATGGCTGGGGTGCCCCAGGCCTGGGGCTCCTTAAGCCTAAGGGCTGGGGCTCCCAGGGCTGGGGCTTCCTAAGCCTAAGTGCTGGGGCGCCCCAGGCCAGGAGCTAACTAAGCCTAAGGGCGTGGGCCCCCAAGGTCTGGGGCTCCCTAATCTGAAGGGCTGGGGTGCCCCAGGCATGGGGCTCCCAAAGCCAAATGGCTGGGGCTCCCCAGGTCTGGGGCTACCTAAGGTTAAGGGCTGGGCCACCCCAGGCCTGGGGCTCCCAAATCCTAAGGGATGGGGCGACCCAGTCCTGGTTTCACTAAGCCTAAGGGTTGGGGTGCCCCAGGCCTGGGGCTCCCTAAGCCTACGGGCTGGGGCGCCCCAGGCCTGGGGCTCCCAAAGCATAAGGGCTGGGCACCCGAGGACTGTGGCTCCCTAAGGCTAAGTGCTGGGGCGGCCCAGGCCTGGGGCTACCTAAGCATAAGGGCGGGGGCGCCCCAAAACTGGGGCTCCCTAAGCCAAAGTGCTGGGGTGCCCCAGGCCTATGGCTCCCAAAGCCTAAGGGCTTTGGCGCCCCAGGTCTGGGGCTACCTAATCCTAATGGATGGGGCGCCCCAGGCATGGGGATGCCAAAGCCTAAGGGCTGGTGCGTCCCTGGCCTGTGCTTCCACAATCCTAAGGGCGGGGGCGCCACAGGCCTGAGGCTCCCTAAGCCGATGGGCTGGGGCGCACAAGGCCTGGGGATCCCCAAGCTTAATGGCTGGGTCGCCCCAGGCCTGGGGCTCCCTAAGCCTAAGTGCTGGGACGGCCCTGGCCTGGGGTTCCCAGAGGCTAAGGGCTGGGGCGCCCCATGCCAGGGGCTACCAAAGGCTAAGGGCGGGGGCACCCCAGGCAGGGGCTACCTAAGCCTAAGGGCTGGGGCGCCCGAGGCCTGGGGCTCCCAAATCCTAAGGGCTGCGGCGCCCCAGTGCTGGGTTCCCTAAGCCTAAGGGCTGGGGCGCCACAGACCTGGGGCTCCCTAAGCCTAAGGCCTGGGGCGCCCCAGGCCTGGGGTTCCAAAAGCCTAAGGGTTGGGGTACCCCAGGCCTGTGGCTCCCAAAGCGTAAGAGCTGAGGCGCCCCCGGTCGGGGGTTCCCAAAGCATAAGGGCTGGGCGCCCCAGGACTGGGGCTCCCTAAGCCTAAGGTTTGGGGCGCCCCAAACCTGGGCTCCCTAAGGCTAAGGGCTGGGGCACCCCAGGCCTGGGGATCCCTAAGTCTAAGTGCTGGGGCGCACCAGTCCTGGGGTTACCTCAGCCTAAGGGCTGGAGCACCCCAGGCCTGGGGATCCCAAAGCCTAAGTGCAGGGGCGCCCAGGGCCTGGGGTTCCCAAAGCCTAAGGGCTGGGGCACCCCCGGCCTGGGGAACCCAAAGCCTAAAGCCTGGGGCACCCAAGGCCTGGGGCTCCCTAAGCCTAATGGCTGGGGCGCCCCAGACCTGGGGCTCCCTAAGCCTAATAGCTGGGGCGCTTCAGGCCTGGGGCTCCCAATGCATAAGGGCTGGGCGCCCCAGGCTTGGGATCCCTAAGCCTAAGGGCTGGGGTGCCCCGGTCCTGGGGTTCCCAAAGCCTAAGTGCTGGGGCACCCCGGGATCTGGGGCACTCAAGCCTAAGGGCTGTGGCTCCCCAGACCTGAGGCTCCCAAAGCCTATGGGCTGGTGCGCCCCAGGCCTGGGGCTCCCTAAGCCTAAGGGCTGGGGCGCCTCAGGCCTGGGGCTCCCTAAGCCTAAGGGCTGGGTCGCACCAGGCTGGGGGCTCCCTAAGCCTTAGGGCTGGGGCTCCCAAAGCCTAAGGGCTGGGGTGCCCCAGGCCTGGGGCTCCCAAAACCTAAGGGCTGGGGCTTCCCTTGTCTGGGGCTCCCTAAGACTAAGGGCTGGGGTCGCCCCAGGACGGGGGCTTCCAAAACCTAAAAGCTGTGGCGCCCCAGGTCAGGGGCTCCCTGAGCCTAAGGGCTGGGCACCCCAGGCCTGGGGCTCCCTAAACCTATGGGCTGGGGCCCCAGGCCTGTGGCTCCCTAAGCCTAAGTTGGGGTTCGACCCAGGACAGGGGCTCCATAAGCCTAAGTGCTGGGGTGCCCCAGGTCTGGGGCTCCCTAATCCTAATGTTTGGGGCGACCCAGGGCTGGGTCTCCCTAAGCCTAAGGGCTGGGGGACCCAAGGCCTGGGGTTTTTAAGTCTAAGTGCATAGGCGCTCCAGGCCAGGGGATCCCTAAGTCTAAGGGCTGGGGGTCACCGGGCCTGGGGCTCCCTAAGCCTAAGGCTGGGTCACCCCAGGCCTGGGGCTCCTTAAGCCTAAGGGCTTGGGCGACCCAGGCCTGGGGCTAACTAAGCCTAAGGGCTGGGGCGCCCCAGGCCTGGGGCTCCCAAAGGCTAAGGGCTGTGGTGCCCCATGCCTGGGGCTCCCAAAGCCCAAGGGCTGGGGCGTCCCAGCCCTGGGGATCCATAAGCCTAAGGGCGGGGTGAGCCAGGCCTGGGGCTCCCAAAGGGTAAGGGCTGGGGCGCCCCAGACCTGAGGCTCCCTAAGACTAAGGGCTGGGGCGCCCCAGGCCAGGGGCTACCTAAGCCTAAGGGCGTGGTCGCCCCAGGCCTGGGGCTCCCAAAGCCTAATGGCTGTGGGGCCCCATGCCTGGGTCTCCCAAAGCTTAAGAGCTGGGCGCCCCAACCCTGCGGCACCCTAAGAATAAGGGCTGGGGTGCTCCAGGCCAGGGGCTCCCTAAGTCTAAGGGCTGGGGGTCACCTGGCCTGGGGCTCCCTAAGCCTAAGGGCTGGGGCGGCTCAGGACTGGGGCACCCAAAGCCTAAGGGCGGGGGCGCCCCAGGCCTGGGGCTCCAAAAGCCTAAGGGCTGGGGCGCCCCAGGCCAGGGCTCCCAAAGCCTAAAGGCTGGGGCGCCCAAGGCCTGGGGCTCCCTAAGGCTAAGGGTTGGGGCGCCCCAGGCCTGGGGCTCCCTAAGCCTAAGGGCTGGGGCGCCCCAGGCCTTTGGGTCCCCAAGCCTAAGGGCTGGGGCGTTCCAGGCCTGGGCGTCCCGAAGCCTAAGGGCTGGGTCTCCCCAGGCCACGGTCTCCTTAAGCCTAAGGGCTGGGGCTCCCCAGGCTTGGGGCTCCCTAAGCCTAAGGGCTGGGTCGCACCAGGCCTGGGGCTCCCAAAGCCTAAGGGCTGGGGCGCCCCAGGCCTGGGGCTCCCAAAGCCTAAGGGCTGGGGCTTCCCTTGTCTGGGGCTCCCTAAGACTAAGGGCTGAGGCGCCCCAGGACGGGGGCTCCCAAGAACAAAAAGCTGTGGCACCCCATGCCAGGGGCTCCCTGAGCCTAAGGGCTTGGGCGCCCAAGGCCTGGGGCTCCCTATGACTAAGGGCGGGGCGAGCCATGCCTGGGGCTCCCAAAGGCTAAGGGCTGTGGCGCCCCATGCCTTGGGCTCTCAAAGGCTAAGGGCTTGGGTGCCCCAAGACTGGGGCTCCCTACGCTTAAGTGCTGTGGGGCCCCAGGCCTGGGGCTCCCTAAGCCTAAGGGCTGGGGCGCCCCAGGCCTGAGGCTCCCTAAAACTATGGGCTGGGGCGCCCCAGGCCAGGGGCTACCTAAGCCTAAGGGCGTGGTCGCCAAAGGCCTGGGGCTCCCAAAGCCTAATGGCTGTGGGGCCCCATGCCTGGAGCTCCCAAAGCTTAAGGGCTGGGCGCCCCAACCCTGCGGCACCCTAAGAATAAGGGCTGGGGTGCTCCAGGCCAGGGGCTCCCTAAGTCTAAGGTCTGGGGGTCACCTGGCCTGGGGCTACCTAAGCCTAAGGGCTGGGGCGGCTCAGGACTGGGGCACCCAAAGCCTAAGGGCGGGGGCGCCCCAGGCCTGGGGCTCCAAAAGCCTAAGGGCTGGGCCACCCAGGCCTGGGCTCCCAAAGCCTAAAGGCTGGGGCACCCAAGGCCTGGGGCTCCCTAAGGCTAAGGGTTGGGGCGCCCCAGGCCTGGGTTCCCTAAGCCTAAGGGTTGGGGCACGCCAGGCCTGGGGTTCCCTAAGCCTAAGGGCTGGGGCGCCCCAGGCCTGGGGCTCCCTAAGCCTAAGGGATGGGGCGCCCCAGGCCTGGGGCTCCCTAAGCCTAAGGGATGGGGCGCCCCAGGCCTGGGGCTCCCTAAGGCTATGGGCTGTGGTGCCCCAGGCCTGGGGCTCCCTAAGCCTAAGGGCTGTGGCGCCCTGGCCTGGGGCTCCCAAGCTTAAGGGTTGGGGCGACCCAGGCCTGGGGCTCCCTAAGCCTAAGGGCTGGGGCGGCCAAGGCCTGGGGCTTTTAAGCCTAAGGGCTGGGGCGCCCCAGGCCTAGGGTTCCCAAAGCCTAAGGGCTGGGGCACCCCAAGCCTGGGGCTCCCTAAGCCTTAGGGCTGTCGCACTCCAGGCCTGGGACTCCCTAAGACTAAGTGTTTGGGCGCCCCAGGCCAGGGGATCCCTAAGTCTAAGGGCTGGGGGTCACCAGGCCTGGAGGTCCCTAAGCCTAAGGGGTGGGGCACCCCAGGCCTAGGGGTCCCTAAGCCTAGGGTCTGGGGTGCCCCAGGCTTAGGGCTCCCTTATCATAAGGCCTGCGGCGCCCCAGGCCTGTGGCTCCCAAAGCCTAAGAGCTGGGGCACCCCAGGCCTGGGGCTACCAAAGTCTAAGGGATGGGGCGCCCCATGCCTGGGGCTCCCAAAGGCTAAGGGCTCAGACGCCCCAGGCCGGTGGCTGCCTAAGCCTAAGTGCTGGGGCGCCCTAGGCCACGGGCTACCTAAGCCTGAGGGCGAGGGTGCCCCAGGCTTGGGGCTCCCAAATCCTAAGGGCTGTGTCGCCCCAGTCCTGGGTTCCCAAAGCCTAAGGGTTGGGGCGGCCCAGGCCTGGGGCTCCCTAAGCCTAAGGGCTGGGGCCCCCCAGGCCTGGGTCTACCTAAGCCTAAGGGCTGGGGCGCCCCAGGCCTGGGGCTCCCTAAGACTATGGGCTGGGGTGCCCCAGGCCTGGGGCTCCCTAAGCCTAAGGGCTGTGGCGCCCTGACCTGGGGCTCCCAAGCTTAAGGGTTGGGGCGACCCAGTCCTGGGGCTCCCTAAGCCTAAGGGCTGGGGCGCCCAAGGCCTGGGGCTTTTAAGCCTAAGGGTTGGGGCGCCCCAGACCTGAGGCTCCCTAAGACTAAGGGCTGGGGCGCCCCAGGCCAGGGGCTACCTAAGCCTAAGTGCGTGGTCGCCCCAGGCCTGGGGCTCCCAAAGCCTAATGGCTGTGGGGCCCCATGCCTGGGGCTCCCAAAGCTTAAGAGCTGGGCGCCCCAACCCTGCGGCACCCTAAGAATAAGGGCTGGGGTGCTCCAGGCCAGGGGCTCCCTAAGTCTAAGGGCTGGGGGTCACCTGGCCTGGGGCTCCCTAAGCCTAAGGGCTGGGGCGGCTCAGGTCTGGGGTACCCAAAGCCTAAGGGCGGGGGCGCCCCAGGCCTGGGGCTCCAAAAGCCTAAGGGCTGGGGCGCCCCAGGCCAGGGCTCCCAAAGCCTAAAGGCTGGGGCGCCCAAGGCCTGGGGCTCCCTAAGGGTAAGGGCTGGGGCGCCCCAGGCCTTGGGGTCCCCAAGCCTAAGGGCTGGGGCGCCCCAGGCCTGGGCGTCCCGAAACCTAAGGGCTGGGTCTCCCCAGGCCACGGGCTCCTTAAGCCTAAGGGCTGGGGCGCCCCAGGCCTGGGGCTCCCTAAGCCTAAGGGCTGGGTCGCACCAGGCCTGGGGCTCCCAAAGCCTAAGGGCTGGGGCGCCCCAGGCCTGGGGCTCCCATAGCCTAAGGGCTGGGGCTTCCCTTGTCTGGGGCTACCTAAGACTAAGGGCTGGGGCGCCCCAGGACGGGGGCTCCCAAGAACAAAAAGCTGTGGCACCCCATGCCAGGGGCTCCCTGAGCCTAAGGGCTGGGACGCCCAAGGCCTGGGGCTCCCTAAGCCTAAGGGCGGGGCGAGCCAGGCCTGGGGCTCCCAAAGGCTAAGGGCTGGGGCGCCCCATGCCTTGGGCTCTCAAAGGCTAAGGGCTTGGGTGCTCCAAGACTGGGGCTCCCTAAGCCTAAGTGCTGTGGCGCCCCAGGCCTGGGGCTCCCTAAGCCTAAGGGCTGGGGCGCCCCAGGCCTGAGGCTCCCTAAAACTAAGGGCTGGGCCGCCCCAGGTCAGGGGCTACCTAAGCCTAAGGGCGTGGTCGCCAAAGCCTGGGGCTCCCAAAGCCTAATGGCTGTGGGGCCCCATGCCTGGAGCTCCCAAAGCTTAAGGGCTGGGCGCCCCAACCCTGCGGCACCCTAAGAATAAGGGCTGGGGTCCTCCAGGCCAAGGGCTCCCTAAGTCTAAGGGCTGGGGGTCACCTGGCCTGGGTCTCCCTAAGGCTAAGGGTTGGGGCGTCCCAGGCCAGGGTTCCCTAAGCCTAAGGGTTGGGGCACGCCAGGCCTGGGGCTCCCTAAGCCTAAGGGCTGGGGCGCCCCAGGCCTGGGGTTCCCTAAGCCTAAGGGATGGGGCGCCCCAGGCCTGGGGCTCCCTAAGCCTAAGGGATGGGGCGCCCAAGGCCTGGGGCTCCCTAAGGCTATGGGTTGTGGTGCCCCAGGCCTGGGGCTCCCTAAGCCTAAGGGCTGTGGTGCCCTGGCCTGGGGCTCCCAAGCTTAAGGGTTGGGGCGACCCAGGCCTGGGTCTCCCTAAGCCTAAGGGCTGGGGCGGCCAAGGCCTGGGGCTTTTAAGCCTAAGGGCTGGGGCGCCCCAGGCCTAGGGTTCCCAAAGCCTAAGGGCTGGGGCACCCCAAGCCTGGGGCTCCCTAAGCCTTATGGCTGTCGCACTCCAGGCCTGGGACTCCCTAAGACTAAGTGTTTGGGCGCCCCATGCCAGGGGATCCCTAAGTCTAAGGGTTGGGGGTCACCAGGCCTGGAGGTCCCTAAGCCTAAGAGCTGGGGCACCCCAGGCCTGGGGCTCCCAAAGTCTAAGGGATGGGGCGCCCCATGCCTGGGGCTCCCAAAGGCTAAGGGCTCGGACGCCCTAGGCCGGTGGCTGCCTAAGCCTAAGTGCTGGGGCGCCCTAGGCCACAGGCTACCTAAGCCTGAGGGCGAGTGCGCCCCAGGCTTGGGGCTCCCAAATCCTAATGGCTGGGTCGCCCCAGTCCTGGGTTCCCTAAGCCTAAGGGTCGGGGCGGCCCAGGCCTGGGGCTCCCTAAGCCTAAGGGCTGGGGCCCCCCAGGCCTGGGTCTACCTAAGCCTAAGGGCTGGGGCGCCCAAGGCCTGGGGCTCCCTAAGACTATGGGCTGGGGTGCCCCAGGCCTGGGGCTCCCTAAGCCTAAGGGCTGTGGCGCCCTGACCTGGGGCTCCCAAGCTTAAGGGTTGGGGCGACCCAGTCCTGGGGCTCCCTAAGCCTAAGGGCTGGGGCGCCCAAGGCCTGGGGCTTTTAAGCCTAAGGGCTGGGGCGCCCCAGGCCAGGGGCTACCTAAGCCTAAGGGCGTGGTCGCAAAAGGCCTGGGGCTCCCAAAGCGTAATGGCTGTGGGGCCCCATGCCTGGAGCTCCCAAAGCTTAAGGGCTGGGCGCCCCCACCCTGCAGCACCCTAAGAATAAGGGCTGGGGTGCCCCAGGCCAGGGGCTCCCTTCAAAGGCTAAGGCCTTGGGTGCCCCAAGACTGGGGCTCCCTAAGCCAAAAGGCTGGGACGCCCCAGTCCTGGGGCTCCCAAAGTATAAGGGCTGGGCGCCCCAGGACTGGGGCTCCCTAAGGCTAAGGCCTGGGGCGCCAAGGCCTGAGGCTCCCTAAGACTAAGGGCTGGGGTGCCCCAGGCCTGGGGCTCCCAAAGCGTAATGGCTGTGGGGCCCCATGCCTGGGGCTCCCAAAGCTTAAGGGCTGGGCGCCCAACCCTGCGGCACCCTAAGACTAAGGGCTGGGGTGCTCCAGGCCAGGGGCTCCCTAAGTCTAAGGGCTGGGGGTCACCTGGCCTGGGGCTCCCTTAGCCAAAGGGCTGGGGCGGCTCAGGTCTGGGGCACCCAAAGCCTAAGGGCGGGGGCGCCCCAGACCTGGGGCTCTAAGGGCTGTGGCGCCCTGACCTGGGGCTCCCAAGCTTAAGGGTTGGGGAGACCCTGTCCTGGGGCTCCCTAAGCCTAAGGGCTGGGGCGCCCAAGGCCTGGGGCTTTTAAGCCTAAGGGCTGGGGCGCCCCAGGCCTGGGGCTCCCAAAGCCTAAGGGCTGGAACGCCCCAGGCCTGGGGATCCCAAAACCTAAGGGCTGGGGCACCACAGGCCTGGGGCTCCCTAAGCCTTAGGGCTGTCGCACTCCAGGCCTGGGACTCCCTAAGACTAAGTGTTTGGGCGCCCCAGGCCAGGGGATCCCTAAGTCTATGGGCTGGGGGTCACCAGGCCTGGAGGTCCCTAAGCCTAAGGATGGGGCGCCCCTGGCCTGGGGCTCCCAAAGCCTAAGGGCTGGGGCACTCAGGCCAGGGGGTCCCTAAGCCTAGGGGCTGGGGTGCCCCAGGCTTGGGGCTCCCAAAGCCTTAGGGCTGGGGCGCCCCAGCCCTGGGGCTCCCTAAGCCTAAGGGCTGGAGCGCCCCAGGCCTGGGGCTCCCTAAACCTAAGGGCTGGGTCGCCCGATGCCTGGGGCTCCATAACCCTAACGGCTGGGGAGCCCGAGGCCTGGGGCTCCTTAAGCCTAATGGCTGGGGCGCCCCAGGCCTGGGGATCCCTAAGCCTAAGGGCTGGGGCTCCCAGGGCTGGGGCTTCCTAAGCCTAAGGGCTGGGGTGCCCCAGGCCTGGGGCTCCCAAAACCTAAGGGCTGGGGCTTCCCTTGTCTGGGGCTCCCTAAGACTAAGAGCTGGGGCGCCCCAGGACGGGGGCTCCCAAAACCTAAAAGCTGTGGCGCCCCAGGCCAGGGCCTCCCTGAGCCTAAGGGCTGGGCACCCCAGGCCTGGGGCTCGTAAACCTATGGGCTGGGGCCCCAGGCCTGTGGCTCCCTAAGCCTAAGTTGGGGTTCGACCCAGGCCAGGGGCTCCATAAGCCTAAGTGCTGCGGTGCCCCAGGCCTGGGGCTCCCTAATCCTAAGGTTTGGGGCGACCCAGGGCTGGGTCTCCCTAAGCCTAAGGGCTGGCGGGCCCAAGGCCTGGGGTTTTTAAGTCTAAGTGCCTGGGCGCTCCAGGCCAGGGGCTCCCTAAGTCTAAGGGCTGGGGGTCACCGGGCCTGGGGCTCCCTAAGCCTAAGGCTGGGTCACCCCAGGCCTGGGGCTCCTTAAGCCTAAAGGTTGGGGCGACCCAGGCCTGGGGCTACCTAAGCCTAATGGCTGGGTCGCCCCAGGCCTGGGGCTCCCTAAACCTAAGTGCTGTGGCGTCCCAGGCCTGGGGCTCCCTAAGCCTAAGGGCTGGGGAGCCCCAGACCTGAGGCTCCCTAAGACTAAGGGCTGGGGCGACCCAGGCCAGGGGCTACCTAAGCCTAAGGGCGTGGTCGCCCCAGGCCTGGGGCTCCCAAAGCCTAATGGCTGCGGCACCCTAAGAATAAGGGCTGGGGTGCTCCAGGCCATGGGCTCCCTAAGTCTAAGGGCTGGGGGTCACCTGGCCTGGGGCTCCCTAAGCCTAAGGGCTGGGGCGGCTCAGGACTGGGGCACCCAAAGGCTAAGGGCGGGGGCGCCCCAGGCCTGGGGCTCCAAAAGCCTAAGGGCTGGGGCGCCCCAGGCCTGGGCTCCCAAAGCCTAAAGGCTGGGGCGCCCAAGGCCTGGGGCTCCCTAAGGCTAACGGTTGGGGCGCCCCAGGCCTGGGGCTCCCTAAGCTTAAGGGCTGGGGCGCCCCAGGCCTTGGGGTCCCCAAGCCTAAGGGCTGGGGTGCCCCAGGCCTGGGCGTCCCGAAGCGTGAGGGCTGGGTCTCCCCAGGCCACTGGCTCCTTAAGCCTAAGGGCTGGGGCGCCCCAGGCCTGGGGCTCCCTAAGCCTAAGGGCTGGGGCGCCCCAGGCCTGGGGCTCCCAAAGCCTAAGGGCTGGGGCGCCCCAGGCCTTGGGCTCCCAAAGCCTAAGGGCTGGGTCTCTCCAGGCCACGGGCTCCTTAAGCCTATGGGCTGGGGCGCCTCAGGCCTGAGGCACCCTAAGCCTAAGGGCTGGGTCGCACCAGGCCTGGGGCTCCCTAAGCCTTAGGGCTGGGGCGCCCCAGGCCTGGGGCTCCCAAAGCCAAAGGGCTGGGCTGCCCCAGGCCTGGGGCTCCCAAAGCCTAATGGCTGGGGCTTCCCTTGTATGGGGCTCCCTAAGACTAAGGGCTGGGGCACCCCAGGACAGGGGCTCGCAAAAACAAAAAGCTGTGGCGCCCCATGCCAGGGGCTCCCTGAGCCTAAGGGCTGGTGCGCCCAAGGCCTTGGGCTCCCTAAGGCTAAGGGCTGGGCACCCCAGGCCTCGCGCTTCCTAAGCCTATGGGCTGGGGCCCCAGGCCTGTGGCTCCCTAAGCCTAAGGGTGGGGCCGACCCAGGCCAGGGGCTCCATAAGCCTAAGTGCTGGGGCACCCCAGGCCTGGGGCTTCCTAATCCTAAGGCTTGGGGCGACCCAGGGCTGGGTCTCCCTAAGCCTAAGGCTGGGGGCCCCAAGGCCTGGGGCTTTTAAGTCTAAGTGCTGGGGCGCTACAGGCCATGGGCTCCCTAAGTATAAGGGCTGGGGGTCACCGGGCCTGGGGCTCCCAAAGCCTAAGGACTGGGGTGGTCCAGGCCTGGGGTTCCCAAAGCCTAAGGGCTAGAGCGCCCCTGGCCTGTGACTCCCAAAACCTAAGGGCTGGGGCGCCCCAGGCCTGGGGCTCCCTAAGCCTAAGGCCGGGGCACCCTAGGACATGGGCTCCCAAAGCCTAAGGCTGGTGTGCCCCAGGCCTGGGGCTCCCTAAGCCTAAGGGCTGTGGCGGCCCAGCCTTAGGGCTCCTGAAGCCTAAGGGCTGGGGCGCCCCAGGCCTGGGGCTACCTAAGCGTAAGGGCTGGGGCGCCCCAGTCCTAGGTCTCCCTACGTGTAAGGGCTGGGAGGCCCAGACATGGGGCTCCCTAAGCCTAAGGGCTGGGGCACCCCAGGCTGAGGCACCCAAATCCTAAGGGCTGGGGCTCCCCAGGCCTGGGGCTCCCTACGCCTAAGGGCTGGGTCGCCCCAGGCCTGGGCTCCAAATGCCTAAGGGCTGGGGCGCCCCAAGCCTGGGGCTCCCTAAGACTAATGGCTGGGGCGCCCCAGGCCTGAGGCTCCCTAAGCCTAAGGCCTTGGGCGCCCCAGGCCTGGGCTCCCAAATCCTAAGGGCAGCGGCGCCCCAGGCCTGGGGTTACCAAAGCCTAAGGGCTAGGGCGCCCCAGGCCTGGGGCTCCCAAAGGATAAGGGCTGGGGCACTCCAGGTCTGGGGCTCCCAAAGGATAAGGGCTGGGGCCCCCTAGGCCTGGGTCTCCCAAAGGATAAGGGCTGGGGCGCGCCAGGCCTGGGTTTCCTAAGCCTAGGGCTGGGGCGGCCCAGGCCTGGGGCTCACGAAGCCTAAGGGCTGGCGAGCCCCAGTCCTGTGCTCCCAATGCCTAAAGGCTGTGGCGCCCCAGGCCTGGGGCTCCCAAAACTTAAGGGCTGGGGCGCCCCAGGCGTGGGGCTCCCAAGACCTAAGGGCTGGGGCGCCCCAGGCCTGGGGTTCCCAAAGCCTAAGGGCTGGGGCCCCCCTAGCCTGTGGCTACCAGAGCTTAAGCGCTGCGGCGCCCCCGGCCTGGGGCTCCCAAAGGATAAGGGCCTGGGCGTCCCAGGCCTGGGGCTCCCAAAGCCTAAGGAGTGGGGAGCCCCAGGCCTGGTGATCCCAAAGCCTAAGGGCTGGGGCGCCCCAGGCCAGGGGCTACCTAAGCCTAAGGGCTGGGGCTCCCCAGGCCTAGGGCTCCCTAAGAGTAAGGGCTGGTAGCCCCAGGCCTGGTGCTCCCTAAGCCTAATGGCTGGGGCGCCCCAGGCCTTGGGCTCCCAAAACCTAAATGCTGAGGCACCCAGGCCTGGGGCTCCCAAAGCCTAAGGGTTGGGGCGCCCCGGGCCTGGGTCTCCCAAAGCCTAAGGACTGGGGTGGTCCAGGCCTGGGGTTCCCAAAGCCTAAGGGCTACAGCGCCCCTGGCCTGTGACTCCCAAAACCTAAGGGCTGGGGCGCCCCAGGCCTGGGGCTCCCTAAGCCTAAGGCCTGGGGCACCCTAGGCCTTGGGCTCCCAAAGCCTAAGGCTGGTGTGCCCCAGGCCTGGGGCTCCCAAAGCCTAAGAGATGTGGAGGCCCAGCCTTAGGGCTCCCGAAGCCTAAGTGCTGGGGCGCCCCAGGTCTGGGGCTACCTAAGCGTAAGGGCTGGGGCGCCCCAGGCCTAGGTCTCCCTATGTGTAAGGGCTGGGAGGCCCAGACCTGGGGCTCCCTAAGCCTAAGGGCTGGGGTGCCCCAGGCCTGGGGCTCCCTAAACCTAAGGGCTGGGGCGCCCCAGGCTGAGGCACCCAAATCCTAAGGGCTGGGGCTCCCCAGGCCTGGGCTCCAAATGCCTAAGTGCTGGGGCGCCCCAAGCCTGGGGCTCCCAAAGGATAAGGGCTGGGGCACTCCAGGTCTGGGGCTCCCAAAGCTTAAGGGCTGGGGTGCCCCTGGCCTGGGGCTCCCAAATCCTAAGGGCTGGGGCGCCCCAGACCTGGGATTCCCAAAGGATAAGGGCTTGGGCGCCCCAGGCCTGGGGCTCCCAAAGCCTAAGGGCTGGCAAACCCCAGGCCTGGGCTCCCAATGCCTAAGGGATTGGGGCGCCCCAGGCCTGGGGCTCCCAAATCCTAAGGGCTGGGGCGCCCCAGGCCAGGGGCTCCCAAAGCCTAAGGGCTGGGGCGCCCCAAGCCTGGGGCTACCAAAGCCTAAGGGCTGGGGGGCCCCAGGCCTGGGGCTCCCAAAGGATAAGGACTGGGGCTCCCCAGGCCTGGGGCTCCCAAAAGATAAGGGCTGTGGCGCGCCAGGCCTGGGACTCCCAAAGCCTAAGTGCTGGGGCGGCCCCGGAGTTGGGCTCCCAAACTTAAGTGCTGGGGCGCCCCAGGCCTGGGGCTCCCTAAGCCTAAGGGCTGGCGCGCCCCTGGCTGCGGCTCCCAAAGCCTAAGTGCTGTTGCGCCCCCGGCCTGGGGCTCCCAAAGCCTAAGGCCAGGGACACCCCAGGCCTGGGGCTCCCTAAGCCTAAGGGCTGGGAGGCCCCAGGCCTGGGGCTCCCTACACCTAAGGGCTGGGGTGCCCCAGTTCTGGGGCTCCCTAAACCTATGGGCGGGGGTGACAGGGCCTGGGGCTCCCTACACCTAAGGGCTGGGGCGCCCCAGGCCTGGGCTCCCAAAGCCTAAGGGCTGTTGCGCCCCAGGCCTGGGGCTCACTAAGACTAAGGCTGGGGCGCTCCAGGCCTGGGGCTCCCTAAGCCTAAGGGCTGGGGCGCCCCAGGCTGGGGCTCCCAAGTACTAAGGGCTGGTGCGTCCCATGACTGGGGCTCCCTAAGCATAAGGGCTGGGGCACCCAAGGCCTAAAAACTTGGGAGGCCCAGGCCTGGGGTTCCCAAAGCCTAAGGGCTGGGGCGCCCCTGGCCTGTGGCTCCAAAAGCCTTAGGGCTGGGGTGCCCCGGGCCTGGGGCTCCCTAAGCCTAAGGGCTGTGGCGGCCCAGCCTTGGGGCTCCCTAAGCCTAAGGGCTGGGGTGCCCCAGGCCTAGGGCTACCTAAGTCTAAGCGCTGGGCCCCCCTGGTCTGGGGCTCCCTAAGCCTAAGGGCTGGGGCGCCCCAGGCTGAGGCTCCCAAATCCTAAGGGCTGCTGCGCCCCAGGCCTGGGACTCCCTAAGCCTAAGGGCTGGGGCTCCCCAGGCCTGGGGCTCCCTAAGCCTAAGGCCTGGGTCACCCTAGGCCTGTGGCTCCCAAAGCCTGAGGCTGGGGTGCCCCTGTCCTGGGGCTCCCTAATCCAAAGGGCTGGGGTGCCCCTGGCCTGGGGCTACCTAAGTCTAAGGGCTCTGTCGGCCCAGCCTTGGGGCTCCCTAAGCCTAAGGGCTGGGGCGACCCAGGCCTGGGGCTACATAAGCTTAAGGGTTGGAGTGCCCCAGGCCTGGAGATCCCTAAGCCTAAGGGCTGTGACTCCCCAGGCCTAGGGCTCCCGACGCCAAAGGGCTGGGGCACCCCAGACCTATGCTCCAAATGCCTAAGGGCTGGGGCTCCCCAGCCAGGGGCTCCCTAAGACTAAGGGCTGGGGCGCCCCAGGCCTGAGGCACCCTAAGCATAAGGGCTGGGTCGCCCCAGCCCTGGGCTCCCATAGCTTAAGGGCAGGGGCACCCCATGCCTAGTGCTACCAAAACCTAATTGCTGGGGCGCCCCAAGCTTGGGGCTCCCAAAGGAAAACGGCTGGGGCACTCCAGGTCTGGGGCTCCCAAAGCCTAAGGGCTCGGGTGCCCCTATCCTGGGGCTCCAAAAGCCTAAGGCCTAGGGCACTCCAAGCCTGGGGCTCCCTAAGCCTAAGGGCTGGCGAGCCCCAGTCCTGGGCTCCCAATGCCTAAAGGCTGTGGGGCCCCTGGCCTGGGGCTCCCAAAACCTAAGGGCAGGGGAGCCCTAGGCCTTGGGCTCCCAAAGCCTAAGGGCTGGGGCACCCCAAGCCTGGGGCTACCAAAGCCTAAGGGCTGAGGCTCCCAGGGCTGGGGCTCCCAAAGCCTAAGCGCTGTGGCGGCCCATGCGTGGGGCTCCCAAAGCCAAAGGCTGGGGTGCCCTTGGCCTGGGGTACCCAAAGCCTAAGGGCTGGGGTGCCCCAGGCCTGGGGCTACCAAAGACTAAGGGCTGGGGCGACCCAGGGCTGGGGCTCCCAAAGGATAAGGGCTGGGGGGCCCCATGCCTGGGGCTCCCAAAGCCTAAGCCCTGGGGCGACCCAGGCGTGGGGCTCCCAGAGCCAATGGCTGGGGTGCCCCTGGCCTGGGACTCCCAAAGCCTAAGGGCTGGGGCGCCCCAGGCCTGGGGCTCCCTAAGCCTTAGGGCAGGGGCGCCGCAGGCCTGGGGCTCCCAAAGCCTAAGGGCTGTTGCTCCCCAGTCCTGGGGCTCCATAAGCCTAAGGGCTGATGCGCCCTGGCCTGGGGCTCCCTAAGCCTAAGGGCTTGGGCGCCCCAGGTCTGGGATGCCCCAGGCCTGGGGCTCCCTAAGCCTAAGGGCTGGGAGGCCCCAGCCCTGGGGCTCCCAAAGCCTAAGGGCTGGGGAGCCCGAAGCCTAGGGCTCCCTTAACTTAAGGGCTGTGGCGCCCCTGTTCTGGGGCTCCGTATAACTAATGGCTTGGGCTTCACAGGTATAGGTCTCTCTAAAAGTAAGGGCTGGGAGCCCCAGGCCTGGGGCTCCCTAAGCCTAAGGGCTGGGGTGCCCCACGCCTGGGGCTCCCTAAGCGTAAGGGCTGGGGCGCCCCATGTTGAGGCACCCATATCCTAAAGTCTGGTGCGCCCCAGGCCTGGGCCCCAAATGCCTAAGGGCTGGGGCGCCCCAAGCCTGGGGCTCCCTAAGACTAAGGGCTGGGGCGCCCCAGGCCTGAGGCTCCCTAAGCCTAAGGGCTGGGGCACCCTGGCCTGGGATCCCAAAGCCTAAGGGCAGGAGCGCCCCAGGCCTGTGGCTACCAAAGCCTAAGGGCTGGGGCGCCCCAGGCCTGGGGCTCCCAAAGGATAAGGGCTGGGGCACTCCAGGTCTGGGGCTAACAAAACCTAAGGGCTGGGGTGCCCCTGGCCTGGGGCTCCCAAATCCTAAGGGCTGGATCGCCCCAGGCCTGGGGCTCCCTAAGCCAAAAGACTGGCGAACCCCAGGCCTGGGCTCCCAATGCCTAAGGGATTGGGGCGCCCCAGGCCTGGGGCTCCCAAAACCTAAGGGCTGCGGCGACCCAGGCCTGGGGCTCCCAAAGCCTTAGGGCTGGGGTGCCCCAGACCTGGGGCTTCCAAAGGATAATGGCTGGGGCGCCCCAGGCATGGGGCTCCCAAAGGATTAGGGCTGGGGCTCCCCAGGCCAGGGGCTTCAAAAGTTTAAGGGCTGGGGCGGCCCAGGCGTGGAGCTCCCAAAGCCTAAGGGCTGGGGCGCCCAGGCCTGGGGCTCCCTAATCATAATGGCTGGCGAGCCCCAGGCCTGGGATCCCAATGCCTAATGGCTGTGTCGCCTCAGTCCTGGGGTTCCCAAAACCTAAGGGCTGGGGCGCCCCAGGCCTTGGGCTCCCAAAGCCTAAAGGCTGGGACGCCCCAATCCTGGGGCTACCAGAGCCCAAGGGCTGGGGCGCCCCTGTCCTTTGGCTCCCAAAGCCTAAGGGCTGGGGCGCCCCAGGCCTGGGGCTCCCTAAGCCTAAGGCCTGGGGCACCCTAGGCCTGGGGCTCCCAAAGCCTAAGGTTGGGGTGCCCCTGTCCTGGGGCTCCCTAAGCCAAAGGGCAGGGGTGCCCCTGGCCTGGGGCTACCTAAGCCTAAGGGCTCTGTCGGCCCAGCCTTGGGGCTCCCTAAGCCTAAGGACTGGGGCGACCCAGGCCTGGGGCACCCTAAGCCTAAGGGATGGGGCGCCCCAAGCCTGGGGCTCCCTAAGACTAAGGGCTGGGGCGCCCCAGGCCTGAGGCTCCCTAAGCCTAAGCACTGTGCCACCCCAGGCTTGGGATCCCAAAGCCTAAGGGCAGGGGCACCCCAGGCCTAGTTCTACCAAAACCTAAGTGCTGGGGCCCCCCAGGCTTGGGGCTCCCAAAGGATAACGGCTGGGGCACTCCAGGTCTGGGGCACCCAAAGACTAAGGGCTGGGGTGCCCCTAGCCTGGGGCTCCCTAAGCCTAAGGGCTGGCGAGCCCCAGTCCTGGGCTCCCAATGCCTAAAGGCTGTGGCGCCCCAGGCCTGGGGCTCACAAAACCTAAGGGCTGGGGCGCCCCAGGCCTTGGGCTCCCAAAGCCTAAGGGCTGGTGCACCCCAAGCCTGGGGCTACTATAGCCCAAGGGCTGGGGCGCCCCTGTCCTTTGGCTCCCAAAGCCTAAGGGCTGTGGCGCCCCAGGCCTGGGGCTCCCTAAGCCTAAGGCCTGGGGCACCCTAGGCCTGTGGCTCCCAAAGCCTGAGGCTGGGGTGCCCCTGTCCTGGGGCTCCCTAATCCAAAGGGCTGGGGTGCCCCTGGCCTGGGGCTACCTAAGCCTAAGGGCTCTGTCGGCCCAGCCTTGGGGCTCCCTAAGCCTAAGGGCTGGGGCGCCCCAGGCCTGGGGCTACATAAGCTTAAGGGTTGGAGTGCCCCAGGCCTGGAGATCCCTAAGCCTAAGGGCTGTGGCTCCCCAGGCCCTGGGCTCCCGACGCCTAAGGGCTGGGGCACCCCAGACCTGTGCTCCAAATGCCTAAGGGCTGGGGCTCCCCAGCCAGAGGCTCCCTAAGACTAAGGGCTGGGGCGCCCCAGGCCTGAGGCACCCTAAGCATAAGGGCTGGGGCGCCCCAGCCCTGGGCTCCCATAGCTTAAGGGCAGGGGCACCCCATGCCTAGTGCTACCAAAACCTAATTGCTGGGGCGCCCCAAGCTTGGGGCTCCCAAAGGAAAACGGCTGGGGCACTCCAGGTCTGGGGCTCCCAAAGCCTAAGGGCTCGGGTGCCCCTATCCTGGGGCTCCAAAAGCCTAAGGCCTAGGGCGCTCCAAGCCTGGGGCTCCCTAAGCCTAAGGGCTGGCGAGCCCCAGTCCTGGGCTCCCAATGCCTAAAGGCTGTGGGGCCCCTGGCCTGGGGCTCCCAAAACCTAAGGGCAGGGGAGCCCCAGGCCTTGGGCTCCCAAAGCCTAAGGGCTGGGGCACCCCAAGCCTGGGGCTACCAAAGCCTAAGGGCTGAGGCGTCCCAGGGCTGGGGCTCCCAAAGCCTAAGCGCTGGGGCGGCCCATGCGTGGAGCTCCCAAAGCCAAAGGCTGGGGTGCCCTTGGCCTGGGGTACCCTAAGCCTAAGGGCTGGGGTGCCCCAGGCCTGGGGCTACCAAAGCCTAAGGGCTGGGGCGACCCAGGGCTGGGGCTCCCAAAGGATAAGGGCTGGGGCGCCCCATGCCTGGGGCTCCCAAAGCCTAAGCCCTGGGGCGACCCAGGCGTGGGGCTCCCAGAGCCAAAGGCTGGGGTGCCCCTGGCCTGGGACTCCCTAAGCCTTAGGGCAGGGGCGCCACAGGCCTGGGGCTCCCAAAGCCTAAGGGCTGTTGCTCCCCAGTCCTGGGGCTCCATAAGCCTAAGGGCTGAGGCGCCCTGGCCTGGGGCTCCCTAAGCCTAAGAGCTGGGGAGCCCGAAGCCTAGGGCTCCCTAAACTTAAGGGCTGTGGCGCCCCAGTTCTGGGGCTCCGTATAACTAATGGCTTGGGCTCCACAGGCCTAGGTCTCTCTAAGAGTAAGGGCTGAGAGCCCCAGGCCTGGGGCTCCCTAAACCTAAGGGCTGGGGTGCCCCACGCCTGGGGCTCCCTAAGCGTAAGGGCTGCGGCGCCCCATGTTGAGGCACCCATATCCTAAAGTCTGGTGCGCCCCAGGCCTGGGCCCCAAATGCCTAAGGGCTGGGGCGCCCCAAGCCTGGGGCTCCCTAAGACTAAGGGCTGGGGCGCCCCAGGCCTGAGGCTCCCTAAGCCTAAGGGCTGGGGAACCCCAGGCCTGGGATCCCAAATCCTAAGGGCAGGAGCGCCCCAGGCCTGTGGCTACCAAAGCCTAAGGGCTGGGGCGCCCCAGGCCTGGGGCTCCCAAAGGATAAGGGCTGGGGCACTCCAGGTCTGGGGCTAACAAAGCCTAAGGGCTGGGGTGCCCCTGGCCTGGGGCTCCCAAATCCTAAGGGCTGGATCGCCCCAGGCCTGGGGCTCCCTAAGCCAAAAGACTGGCGAACCCCAGGCCTGGGCTCCCAATGCCTAAGGGCTGGGGCACCCCAGGCCTGGGATCCCAAAGCCTAAGGGCAGGAGCGCCCCAGGCTTGGGGCTCCCAAAGGATAAGGGCTGGGGCGCCCCAGGCCTGGGTCTCCCAAAGGATAAGGGCTGGGGCGCCCCAGGCCTGAGGCTCCCTAAGCCTAAGGGCTTGGGCGCCCCAGGCCTGGGGCTCCCTAATCCTAGAGCTGGGGCGCCCCAGTCCAGAGGCTCCCAAAGCCTAATGGCTGGCGAGCCCCAGTTGGGCTCCCAATGCCTAATGGCAGTGTCGCCTCAGGCCAGGGGTTCCCAAAACCTAACGGCTGCGGCGCTCCAGGCCTGGGGTTTCCAAAACTTAAGGGCTGGGGCACCACAGGCCTTGGGCTCCCAAAGCCTAAGGGCTGGGGCGCCCCAAGCCTGGGGCTACCAGAGCCCAAGGGCTGGGGCGCCCCTGTCCTTTGCCTCCCTAAGACTAAGGGCTGGGACGCCCCAGGCCTGGGGCTCCCTAAGCCTAAGGCCTGGGGCACCCTAGGCCTGGGGCTCCCAAAGCCTAAGGCTGGGGTGCCCCAGTCCCGGGGCTCCCTAAGCCTAAGGGCTGGGGTGCCCCTGGCCTGGGGCTACCTAAGCCTAAGGGCTCTGTCGGCCCAGCCTTGGGGCTCCCTAAGCCTAAGGGCTGGGGCGACCCAGGCCTGGGGCTACCTAAGCCTAAGGGTTGGAGTGCCCCAGGCCTGTAGCTCCCTAAGCCTAAGGGCTGTGGCTCCCCAGGCCTGGGGCTCCCTATGCCTAAGGGCTGGGGCGCCCCAGACCTGTGCTCCAAATGCCAAAGGGCTGGGGTGCCCCAGCCAGGGGCTCCCTAAGACTAAGGGCTGGGGCGACCCAGGCCTGAGGCTCCCTAAGCATAAGGGCTGGGGCGCCCCAGGCCTGGGGCTACCAAAACCTAAGTGCTGGGGCGCCCCAGGCTTGGGGCTCCCAAAGGATAACGGCTGGGGTACTCCAGGTCTGGGGCTCCCAAAGCCTAAGGGCTGGGGTGCCCCTAGCCTGGGGCTCCCAAAGCCTAAGGCCTGGGGCGCCCCAAGCCTCGGGCTACCTAAACCTAAGGGCTGGCGAGCCCCAGTCCTGGGCTGCCAATGCCTAAAGCCTTTGGCGCCCCAGGCCTGGGGCTCCCAAAACCTAAGGGCTGGGGCGCCCCAGGCCTTGGGCTCCCAAAGCCTAAGGGCTGGGGCGCCCCAAGCCTGGGGCTACCAAAGCCTAAGGGCTGGGGCGTCCCAGGGCTGGGGCTCCCAAAGGAGAAGGGCTGGGGCGCCCCATACTGGTTTTCCCAAAGCCTAAGCGCTGGGGCGGCTCAGGCGTGGGGCTCCCAAAGCCAAAGGCTGGGGTGCCCCGGGCCTGGGGTACCCAAAGCCAAAGGGCTTGGGTGCCCCAGGCCTGGGGCTACCAATGCCTAAGGGCTGGGGCGACCCAGGGCTGGGGCTCCCAAATGATAAGGGCCGGGGCACCCCATGCCTGGGGCTCCAAAGCCTAAGCCCTGGGGCGGCCCAGGCGTGGGGCTCCCAGAGCCAATGGCTGGGGTGCCCCTGGCCTGGGACTCCCAAAGCCTAAGGGCTGGGGTGCCCCAGGCCTGGGGCTCCCAAAGCCTTAGGGCAGGGGCGCCCCAGGCCTGGGGCTCCCTAAGCCTAAGGGCTGGCGCACCCCAGGCTGGGGCTCCCAAAGCCTAAGGGCTGTTGCTCCACAGTCCGGGGGCTCCCAAAGCCTAAGGGCTGGGGCGCCCCAGGCTGAGTCTCCCTAAGCCTAATGGCTGGGGCGATCCAGGCCTGGGGCTCCCTAAGCCTAAGGGCTGGGGCTCCCCAGGCCTCGGGCTCCCTAAGCCTTAGGGCAGGGGCGCCCCAGGCCTGGGGTACCCTAAGCTTAAGGGCTGGGAGACCCCGGGCCTGGAGCTCCCAAAGCCCAAGGGCTGTGGCTCCCCAGGCCTGGGGCTCCCTATGCCTAAGGGCTGGGGCGCCCCAGACCTGTGCTCCAAATGCCTAAGGGCTGGGGCGCCCCAGGCCTGAGGCTCCCTAAGCCTAAGGGCTGGGGCGCCCCAGGCCTGGGGCTACATAAGCTTAAGGGTTGGAGTGCCCCAGGCCTGGAGATCCCTAAGCCTAAGGGCTGTGGCTCCCCAGGCCTAGGGCTCCCGACGCCTAAGGGCTGGGGCACCCCAGACCTGTGCTCCAAATGCCTAAGGGCTGGGGCTCCCCAGCCAGAGGCTCCCTAAGACTAAGGGCTGGGGCGCCCCAGGCCTGAGGCACCCTAAGCATAAGGGCTGGGGCGCCCCAGCCCTGGGCTCCCATAGCTTAAGGGCAGGGGCACCCCATGCCTAGTGCTACCAAAACCTAATTGCTGGGGCGCCCCAAGCTTGGGGCTCCCAAAGGAAAACGGCTGGGGCACTCCAGGTCTGGGGCTCCCAAAGCCTAAGGGCTCAGGTGCC
This sequence comes from Tenrec ecaudatus, assembly GCF_050624435.1. Lineage (NCBI taxonomy): Eukaryota > Metazoa > Chordata > Mammalia > Afrosoricida > Tenrecidae > Tenrec > Tenrec ecaudatus. The sequence goes on from NW_027457986.1 coordinate 174,352, forward strand.
CCTATCCTGGGGCTCCAAAAGCCTAAGGCCTAGGGCGCTCCAAGCCTGGGGCTCCCTAAGCCTAAGGGCTGGCGAGCCCCAGTCCTGGGCTCCCAATGCCTAAAGGCTGTGGGGCCCCTGGCCTGGGGCTCCCAAAACCTAAGGGCAGGGGAGCCCCAGGCCTTGGGCTCCCAAAGCCTAAGGGCTGGGGCACCCCAAGCCTGGGGCTACCAAAGCCTAAGGGCTGAGGCGTCCCAGGGCTGGGGCTCCCAAAGCCTAAGCGCTGTGGCGGCCCATGCGTGGGGCTCCCAAAGCCAAAGGCTGGGGTGCCCTTGGCCTGGGGTACCCAAAGCCTAAGGGCTGGGGTGCCCCAGGCCTGGGGCTACCAAAGCCTAAGGGCTGGGGCGACCCAGGGCTGGGGCTCCCAAAGGATAAGGGCTGGGGCGCCCCATGCCTGGGGCTCCCAAAGCCTAAGCCCTGGGGCGACCCAGGCGTGGGGCTCCCAGAGCCAAAGGCTGGGGTGCCCCTGGCCTGGGACTCCCTAAGCCTTAGGGCAGGGGCGCCACAGGCCTGGGGCTCCCAAAGCCTAAGGGCTGTTGCTCCCCAGTCCTGGGGCTCCATAAGCCTAAGGGCTGAGGCGCCCTGGCCTGGGGCTCCCTAAGCCTAAGGGCTTGGGCGCCCCAGGTCTGGGATGCCCCAGGCCTGGGGCTCCCTAAGCCTAAGGGCTGGGGAGCCCGAAGCCTAGGGCTCCCTAAACTTAAGGGCTGTGGCGCCCCAGTTCTGGGGCTCCGTATAACTAATGGCTTGGGCTCCACAGGCCTAGGTCTCTCTAAGAGTAAGGGCTGGGAGCCCCAGGCCTGGGGCTCCCTAAACCTAAGGGCTGGGGTGCCCCACGCCTGGGGCTCCCTAAGCGTAAGGGCTGCGGCGCCCCATGTTGAGGCACCCATATCCTAAAGTCTGGTGCGCCCCAGGCCTGGGCCCCAAATGCCTAAGGGCTGGGGCGCCCCAAGCCTGGGGCTCCCTAAGACTAAGGGCTGGGGCGCCCCAGGCCTGAGGCTCCCTAAGCCTAAGGGCTGGGGAACCCCAGGCCTGGGATCCCAAATCCTAAGGGCAGGAGCGCCCCAGGCCTGTGGCTACCAAAGCCTAAGGGCTGGGGCGCCCCAGGCCTGGGGCTCCCAAAGGATAAGGGCTGGGGCACTCCAGGTCTGGGGCTAACAAAGCCTAAGGGCTGGGGTGCCCCTGGCCTGGGGCTCCCAAATCCTAAGGGCTGGATCGCCCCAGGCCTGGGGCTCCCTAAGCCAAAAGACTGGCGAACCCCAGGCCTGGGCTCCCAATGCCTAAGGGCTGGGGCACCCCAGGCCTGGGATCCCAAAGCCTAAGGGCAGGAGCACCCCAGGCTTGGGGCTCCCAAAGGATAAGGGCTGGGGCGCCCCAGGCCTGGGTCTCCCAAAGGATAAGGGCTGGGGCGCCCCAGGCCTGAGGCTCCCTAAGCCTAAGGGCTTGGGCGCCCCAGGCCTGGGGCTCCCTAATCCTAGAGCTGGGGCGCCCCAGTCCAGAGGCTCCCAAAGCCTAATGGCTGGCGAGCCCCAGTTGGGCTCCCAATGCCTAATGGCAGTGTCGCCTCAGGCCAGGGGTTCCCAAAACCTAACGGCTGCGGCGCTCCAGGCCAGGGGTTTCCAAAACTTAAGGGCTGGGGCACCACAGGCCTTGGGCTCCCAAAGCCTAAGGGCTGGGGCGCCCCAAGCCTGGGGCTACCAGAGCCCAAGGGCTGGGGCGCCCCTGTCCTTTGCCTCCCTAAGACTAAGGGCTGGGACGCCCCAGGCCTGGGGCTCCCTAAGCCTAAGGCCTGGGGCACCCTAGGCCTGGGGCTCCCAAAGCCTAAGGCTGGGGTGCCCCAGTCCCGGGGCTCCCTAAGCCTAAGGGCTGGGGTGCCCCTGGCCTGGGGCTACCTAAGCCTAAGGGCTCTGTCGGCCCAGCCTTGGGGCTCCCTAAGCCTAAGGGCTGGGGCGACCCAGGCCTGGGGCTACCTAAGCCTAAGGGTTGGAGTGCCCCAGGCCTGTAGCTCCCTAAGCCTAAGGGCTGTGGCTCCCCAGGCCTGGGGCTCCCTATGCCTAAGGGCTGGGGCGCCCCAGACCTGTGCTCCAAATGCCAAAGGGCTGGGGTGCCCCAGCCAGGGGCTCCCTAAGACTAAGGGCTGGGGCGACCCAGGCCTGAGGCTCCCTAAGCATAAGGGCTGGGGCGCCCCAGGCCTGGGGCTACCAAAACCTAAGTGCTGGGGCGCCCCAGGCTTGGGGCTCCCAAAGGATAACGGCTGGGATACTCCAGGTCTGGGGCTCCCAAAGCCTAAGGGCTGGGGTGCCCCTAGCCTGGGGCTCCCAAAGCCTAAGGCCTGGGGCGCCCCAAGCCTGGGGCTACCTAAACCTAAGGGCTGGCGAGCCCCAGTCCTGGGCTGCCAATGCCTAAAGCCTTTGGCGCCCCAGGCCTGGGGCTCCCAAAACCTAAGGGCTGGGGCGCCCCAGGCCTTGGGCTCCCAAAGCCTAAGGGCTGGGGCGCCCCAAGCCTGGGGCTACCAAAGCCTAAGGGCTGGGGCGTCCCAGGGCTGGGGCTCCCAAAGGAGAAGGGCTGGGGCGCCCCATACTGGTTTTCCCAAAGCCTAAGCGCTGGGGCGGCTCAGGCGTGGGGCTCCGAAAGCCAAAGGCTGGGGTGCCCCGGGCCTGCGGTACCCAAAGCCAAAGGGCTTGGGTGCCCCAGGCCTGGGGCTACCAATGCCTAAGGGCTGGGGCGACCCAGGGCTGGGGCTCCCAAATGATAAGGGCCGGGGCACCCCATGCCTGGGGCTCCAAAGCCTAAGCCCTGGGGCGGCCCAGGCGTGGGGCTCCCAGAGCCAATGGCTGGGGTGCCCCTGGCCTGGGACTCCCAAAGCCTAAGGGCTGGGGTGCCCCAGGCCTGGGGCTCCCAAAGCCTTAGGGCAGGGGCGCCCCAGGCCTGGGGCTCCCTAAGCCTAAGGGCTGGCGCACCCCAGGCTGGGGCTCCCAAAGCCTAAGGGCTGTTGCTCCACAGTCCGGGGGCTCCCAAAGCCTAAGGGCTGGGGCGCCCCAGGCTGAGTCTCCCTAAGCCTAATGGCTGGGGCGATCCAGGCCTGGGGCTCCCTAAGCCTAAGGGCTGGGGCTCCCCAGGCCTCGGGCTCCCTAAGCCTTAGGGCAGGGGCGCCCCAGGCCTGGGGCACCCTAAGCCTAAGGGCTGGGAGACCCCGGGCCTGGAGCTCCCAAAGCCTAAGGGCTGTGGCTCCCCAGGCCTGGGGCTCCCTATGCCTAAGGGCTGGGGAGCCCCAGACCTGTGCTCCAAATGCCTAAGGGCTGGGGCGCCCCAGGCCTGAGGCTCCCTAAGCATAAGGGCTGGGGCGCACCAGGCCTGGGCTCCCAAAGCATAAGGGCAGGGGCACCCCAGGCCTGGGGCTACCAAAACCTAAGTGCTGGGGCGCCCCAGGCTTGGGGCTCCCAAAGGAAAACGGCTGGGGTATTCCAGGTCAGGGGCTCCCAAAGCCTAAGGGCTAGGGTGCCCCTAGACTGGGGCTCCCAAAGCCTAAGTCCTGGGGCGCCCCAAGCCTGGGGCTACCTAAACCTAAGGGTTGGCGAACCCCAGTCCTGGGCTGCCAATGCCTAAAGGCTGTGGCGCCCCAGGCCTGGGGCTCCCAAAACATAAGGGCTGGGGCGCCCCAGGCTTTGGGCTCCCAAAGCCTAAGGGCTGGGGCGCCCCAAGCCTGGGGCTACCAAAGCCTAAGGGCTGGGGCGTCTCAGGGCTGGGGCTCCCAAAGGAGAAGGGCGGGGGCGCCCCATACTGGGGCTCCCAAAGCTTAAGCGCTGGGGCGGCCCAGGCGTGGGGCTCCCAAAGCCAAAGGCTGGGGTGCCCCAGGCCTGGAGTACCCAAAGACAAAGGGCTGGGGTGCCCCAGGCCTGGGGCTACCTAAGCCTAAGGGCTCTGTCGGCCCAGCCTTGGGGCTCCCTAAGCCTAAGGGCTGGGGCGACCCAGGCCTGGGGCTACCTAAGCCTAAGGGTTGGAGTGCCCCAGGCCTGTAGCTCCCTAAGCCTAAGGGCTGTGGCTCCCCAGGCCTGGGGCTCCCTATGCCTAAGGGCTGGGGCGCCCCAGACCTGTGCTCCAAATGCCAAAGGGCTGGGGTGCCCCAGCCAGGGGCTCCCTAAGACTAAGGGCTGGGGCGACCCAGGCCTGAGGCTCCCTAAGCATAAGGGCTGGGGCGCCCCAGGCCTGGGGCTACCAAAACCTAAGTGCTGGGGCGCCCCAGGCTTGGGGCTCCCAAAGGATAACGGCTGGGATACTCCAGGTCTGGGGCTCCCAAAGCCTAAGGGCTGGGGTGCCCCTAGCCTGGGGCTCCCAAAGCCTAAGGCCTGGGGCGCCCCAAGCCTGGGGCTACCTAAACCTAAGGGCTGGCGAGCCCCAGTCCTGGGCTGCCAATGCCTAAAGCCTTTGGCGCCCCAGGCCTGGGGCTCCCAAAACCTAAGGGCTGGGGCGCCCCAGGCCTTGGGCTCCGAAAGCCTAAGGGCTGGGGCGCCCCAAGCCTGGGGCTACCAAAGCCTAAGGGCTGGGGCGTCCCAGGGCTGGGGCTCCCAAAGGAGAAGGGCTGGGGCGCCCCATACTGGTTTTCCCAAAGCTTAAGCGCTGGGGCGGCTCAGGCGTGGGGCTCCCAAAGCCAAAGGCTGGGGTGCCCCGGGCCTGGGGTACCCAAAGCCAAAGGGCTTGGGTGCCCCAGGCCTGGGGCTACCAATGCCTAAGGGCTGGGGCGACCCAGGGCTGGGGCTCCCAAATGATAAGGGCCGGGGCACCCCATGCCTGGGGCTCCAAAGCCTAAGCCCTGGGGCGGCCCAGGCGTGGGGCTCCCAGAGCCAATGGCTGGGGTGCCCCTGGCCTGGGACTCCCAAAGCCTAAGGGCTGGGGTGCCCCAGGCCTGGGGCTCCCAAAGCCTTAGGGCAGGGGCGCCCCAGGCCTGGGGCTCCCTAAGCCTAAGGGCTGGCGCACCCCAGGCTGGGGCTCCCAAAGCCTAAGGGCTGTTGCTCCACAGTCCGGGGGCTCCCAAAGCCTAAGGGCTGGGGCGCCCCAGGCTGAGTCTCCCTAAGCCTAATGGCTGGGGCGATCCAGGCCTGGGGCTCCCTAAGCCTAAGGGCTGGGGCTCCCCAGGCCTCGGGCTCCCTAAGCCTTAGGGCAGGGGCGCCCCAGGCCTGGGGTACCCTAAGCCTAAGGGCTGGGAGACCCCGGGCCTGGAGCTCCCAAAGCCTAAGGGCTGTGGCTCCCCAGGCCTGGGGCTCCCTATGCCTAAGGGCTGGGGCGCCCCAGACCTGTGCTCCAAATGCCTAAGGGCTGGGGCGCCCCAGGCCTGAGGCTCCCTAAGCATAAGGGCTGGGGCGCCCCAGGCCTGGGCTCCCAAAGCATAAGGGCAGGGGCACCCCAGGCCTGGGGCTACCAAAACCTAAGTGCTGTGGCGCCCCAGGCCTGGGGCTCCCAAAACCTAAGGGCTGGGGCGCCCCAGGCCTTGGGCTCCCAAAGCCTAAGGGCTGGTGCACCCCAAGCCTGGGGCTACTATAGCCCAAGGGCTGGGGCGCCCCTGTCCTTTGGCTCCCAAAGCCTAAGGGCTGTGGCGCCCCAGGCCTGGGGCTCCCTAAGCCTAAGGCCTGGGGCACCCTAGGCCTGTGGCTCCCAAAGCCTGAGGCTGGGGTGCCCCTGTCCTGGGGCTCCCTAATCCAAAGGGCTGGGGTGCCCCTGGCCTGGGGCTACCTAAGCCTAAGGGCTCTGTCGGCCCAGCCTTGGGGCTCCCTAAGCCTAAGGGCTGGGGCGCCCCAGGCCTGGGGCTACATAAGCTTAAGGGTTGGAGTGCCCCAGGCCTGGAGATCCCTAAGCCTAAGGGCTGTGGCTCCCCAGGCCTAGGGCTCCCGACGCCTAAGGGCTGGGGCACCCCAGACCTGTGCTCCAAATGCCTAAGGGCTGGGGCTCCCCAGCCAGAGGCTCCCTAAGACTAAGGGCTGGGGCGCCCCAGGCCTGAGGCACCCTAAGCATAAGGGCTGGGGCGCCCCAGCCCTGGGCTCCCATAGCTTAAGGGCAGGGGCACCCCATGCCTAGTGCTACCAAAACCTAATTGCTGGGGCGCCCCAAGCTTGGGGCTCCCAAAGGAAAACGGCTGGGGCACTCCAGGTCTGGGGCTCCCAAAGCCTAAGGGCTCAGGTGCCCCTATCCTGGGGCTCCAAAAGCCTAAGGCCTAGGGCGCTCCAAGCCTGGGGCTCCCTAAGCCTAAGGGCTGGCGAGCCCCAGTCCTGGGCTCCCAATGCCTAAAGGCTGTGGGGCCCCTGGCCTGGGGCTCCCAAAACCTAAGGGCAGGGGAGCCCCAGGCCTTGGGCTCCCAAAGCCTAAGGGCTGGGGCACCCCAAGCCTGGGGCTACCAAAGCCTAAGGGCTGAGGCGTCCCAGGGCTGGGGCTCCCAAAGCCTAAGCGCTGTGGCGGCCCATGCGTGGGGCTCCCAAAGCCAAAGGCTGGGGTGCCCTTGGCCTGGGGTACCCAAAGCCTAAGGGCTGGGGTGCCCCAGGCCTGGGGCTACCAAAGCCTAAGGGCTGGGGCGACCCAGGGCTGGGGCTCCCAAAGGATAAGGGCTGGGGCGCCCCATGCCTGGGGCTCCCAAAGCCTAAGCCCTGGGGCGACCCAGGCGTGGGGCTCCCAGAGCCAAAGGCTGGGGTGCCCCTGGCCTGGGACTCCCTAAGCCTTAGGGCAGGGGCGCCACAGGCCTGGGGCTCCCAAAGCCTAAGGGCTGTTGCTCCCCAGTCCTGGGGCTCCATAAGCCTAAGGGCTGAGGCGCCCTGGCCTGGGGCTCCCTAAGCCTAAGGGCTTGGGCGCCCCAGGTCTGGGATGCCCCAGGCCTGGGGCTCCCTAAGCCTAAGGGCTGGGGAGCCCGAAGCCTAGGGCTCCCTAAACTTAAGGGCTGTGGCGCCCCAGTTCTGGGGCTCCGTATAACTAATGGCTTGGGCTCCACAGGCCTAGGTCTCTCTAAGAGTAAGGGCTGGGAGCCCCAGGCCTGGGGCTCCCTAAACCTAAGGGCTGGGGTGCCCCACGCCTGGGGCTCCCTAAGCGTAAGGGCTGCGGCGCCCCATGTTGAGGCACCCATATCCTAAAGTCTGGTGCGCCCCAGGCCTGGGCCCCAAATGCCTAAGGGCTGGGGCGCCCCAAGCCTGGGGCTCCCTAAGACTAAGGGCTGGGGCGCCCCAGGCCTGAGGCTCCCTAAGCCTAAGGGCTGGGGAACCCCAGGCCTGGGATCCCAAATCCTAAGGGCAGGAGCGCCCCAGGCCTGTGGCTACCAAAGCCTAAGGGCTGGGGCGCCCCAGGCCTGGGGCTCCCAAAGGATAAGGGCTGGGGCACTCCAGGTCTGGGGCTAACAAAGCCTAAGGGCTGGGGTGCCCCTGGCCTGGGGCTCCCAAATCCTAAGGGCTGGATCGCCCCAGGCCTGGGGCTCCCTAAGCCAAAAGACTGGCGAACCCCAGGCCTGGGCTCCCAATGCCTAAGGGCTGGGGCACCCCAGGCCTGGGATCCCAAAGCCTAAGGGCAGGAGCGCCCCAGGCTTGGGGCTCCCAAAGGATAAGGGCTGGGGCGCCCCAGGCCTGGGTCTCCCAAAGGATAAGGGCTGGGGCGCCCCAGGCCTGAGGCTCCCTAAGCCTAAGGGCTTGGGCGCCCCAGGCCTGGGGCTCCCTAATCCTAGAGCTGGGGCGCCCCAGTCCAGAGGCTCCCAAAGCCTAATGGCTGGCGAGCCCCAGTTGGGCTCCCAATGCCTAATGGCAGTGTCGCCTCAGGCCAGGGGTTCCCAAAACCTAACGGCTGCGGCGCTCCAGGCCAGGGGTTTCCAAAACTTAAGGGCTGGGGCACCACAGGCCTTGGGCTCCCAAAGCCTAAGGGCTGGGGCGCCCCAAGCCTGGGGCTACCAGAGCCCAAGGGCTGGGGCGCCCCTGTCCTTTGCCTCCCTAAGACTAAGGGCTGGGACGCCCCAGGCCTGGGGCTCCCTAAGCCTAAGGCCTGGGGCACCCTAGGCCTGGGGCTCCCAAAGCCTAAGGCTGGGGTGCCCCAGTCCCGGGGCTCCCTAAGCCTAAGGGCTGGGGTGCCCCTGGCCTGGGGCTACCTAAGCCTAAGGGCTCTGTCGGCCCAGCCTTGGGGCTCCCTAAGCCTAAGGGCTGGGGCGACCCAGGCCTGGGGCTACCTAAGCCTAAGGGTTGGAGTGCCCCAGGCCTGTAGCTCCCTAAGCCTAAGGGCTGTGGCTCCCCAGGCCTGGGGCTCCCTATGCCTAAGGGCTGGGGCGCCCCAGACCTGTGCTCCAAATGCCAAAGGGCTGGGGTGCCCCAGCCAGGGGCTCCCTAAGACTAAGGGCTGGGGCGACCCAGGCCTGAGGCTCCCTAAGCATAAGGGCTGGGGCGCCCCAGGCCTGGGGCTACCAAAACCTAAGTGCTGGGGCGCCCCAGGCTTGGGGCTCCCAAAGGATAACGGCTGGGATACTCCAGGTCTGGGGCTCCCAAAGCCTAAGGGCTGGGGTGCCCCTAGCCTGGGGCTCCCAAAGCCTAAGGCCTGGGGCGCCCCAAGCCTGGGGCTACCTAAACCTAAGGGCTGGCGAGCCCCAGTCCTGGGCTGCCAATGCCTAAAGCCTTTGGCGCCCCAGGCCTGGGGCTCCCAAAACCTAAGGGCTGGGGCGCCCCAGGCCTTGGGCTCCCAAAGCCTAAGGGCTGGGGCGCCCCAAGCCTGGGGCTACCAAAGCCTAAGGGCTGGGGCGTCCCAGGGCTGGGGCTCCCAAAGGAGAAGGGCTGGGGCGCCCCATACTGGTTTTCCCAAAGCCTAAGCGCTGGGGCGGCTCAGGCGTGGGGCTCCCAAAGCCAAAGGCTGGGGTGCCCCGGGCCTGGGGTACCCAAAGCCAAAGGGCTTGGGTGCCCCAGGCCTGGGGCTACCAATGCCTAAGGGCTGGGGCGACCCAGGGCTGGGGCTCCCAAATGATAAGGGCCGGGGCACCCCATGCCTGGGGCTCCAAAGCCTAAGCCCTGGGGCGGCCCAGGCGTGGGGCTCCCAGAGCCAATGACTGGGGTGCCCCTGGCCTGGGACTCCCAAAGCCTAAGGGCTGGGGCGCCCCAGGCTGAGTCTCCCTAAGCCTAATGGCTGGGGCGATCCAGGCCTGGGGCTCCCTAAGCCTAAGGGCTGGGGCTCCCCAGGCCTCGGGCTCCCTAAGCCTTAGGGCAGGGGCGCCCCAGGCCTGGGGCACCCTAAGCCTAAGGGCTGGGAGACCCCGGGCCTGGAGCTCCCAAAGCCTAAGGGCTGTGGCTCCCCAGGCCTGGGGCTCCCTATGCCTAAGGGCTGGGGAGCCCCAGACCTGTGCTCCAAATGCCTAAGGGCTGGGGCGCCCCAGGCCTGAGGCTCCCTAAGCATAAGGGCTGGGGCGCACCAGGCCTGGGCTCCCAAAGCATAAGGGCAGGGGCACCCCAGGCCTGGGGCTACCAAAACCTAAGTGCTGGGGCGCCCCAGGCTTGGGGCTCCCAAAGGAAAACGGCTGGGGTATTCCAGGTCAGGGGCTCCCAAAGCCTAAGGGCTAGGGTGCCCCTAGACTGGGGCTCCCAAAGCCTAAGTCCTGGGGCGCCCCAAGCCTGGGGCTACCTAAACCTAAGGGTTGGCGAACCCCAGTCCTGGGCTGCCAATGCCTAAAGGCTGTGGCGCCCCAGGCCTGGGGCTCCCAAAACATAAGGGCTGGGGCGCCCCAGGCTTTGGGCTCCCAAAGCCTAAGGGCTGGGGCGCCCCAAGCCTGGGGCTACCAAAGCCTAAGGGCTGGGGCGTCCCAGGGCTGGGGCTCCCAAAGGAGAAGGGCGGGGGCGCCCCATACTGGGGCTCCCAAAGCTTAAGCGCTGGGGCGGCCCAGGCGTGGGGCTCCCAAAGCCAAAGGCTGGGGTGCCCCTGGCCTGGAGTACCCAAAGACAAAGGGCTGGGGTGCCCCAGGCCTGGGGCTACCAATGCCTAAGGGCTGGGGCGACCCAATGCTGGGGCTCTCAAATGATAAGGGCTGGGGCGCCCAATGCCTGAGGCTCGCAAAGCCTAAGCACTGGGTCGGCCCAGGCGTGGGGCTCCCAGAGCCAATGGCTGGGGTGCCCCAGGCCTGAGGCTCCCTACGCCAAAGGGCTGGGGAGCCCCAGGCCTGGGCTCCCAAATCCTAAGGGCAGAGGCACCCCAGGCCTGGGGCTACCAAAGCCTAAGGGCTGGGGCGCCCCAGGCCTGGGGCTCCCAAAGGATAAGGGCTGGGGCACTCCAGGTCTGGGGCTCCCAAAGCCTAAGGGCTGGGGTGCCCCTGGCCTGGGGCTCCCAAATCCTAAGGGCTGGGGCGGTCAAGGCCTGGGGTTCCCAAAGGATAAGGGCTGGGGCGCCCCAGGCCTGGGGCTCCGTAAGCCTAAGGGCTGGCGAACCCCAGTCCTGGGCTCCCAATGCCTAAGGGATTGGGGCGCCCCAGGCCTGGGGCTCCCAAAACCTAAGGGCTGGGGCGCCCCAGGCCAGGGGCTCCCAAAGTCTAAGGGCTGCGGTGCCCCAAGCCTGGGGCTACCAAACCTAAGGGCTGGGGCTCCCCAGGCCTGGGGCCCCCAAAGGATAAGGGCTGGGGCTCCCGAGGCCTGGGGCTCACAAAGGATAAGGGCTGGGACGCCCCAGGCCTGGGGCTCCCAAAGCCTAAGGGCTGGGGCGGCCCAGGCGTTGGGCTCACAAAGCGTAAGGGCTGGGGCAGCCCAGGCCTGGGTCTCCCAAAGGATAAAGGCTGGGGAGACCCAGGCCTGGGGCTCCCTAAGCCTAAGGGCTGGTGCGCCCCAGGCTGCGGCTCCCAAAGCCTAAGGGCTGTTGCGTCTCAGGCCTGGGGCTCCCTAAGCCTAAGGGCTGGGACGCCCCAGGCCTGGGGCTCCCTAAGCCTAAGGGCTTGAGGGCCCCAGGCCTGGGGCTCCCTAAACCTAAGGGCTGGGGTGCCCCAGTTCTGGGGCTCCCTAAACCTATGTGCGGGGGTCCCCAGGCCTGGGGCTCGCTAAACCTAAGGGCTGGGGCGCCCCAGGCCTGCGCTCCCAAAGCCTAAGGGCTTTTGCGCCACAGGCCTGGGGCTCACTAAGACTAAGACTGGGCAGCTCCAGGCCTGGGGCTCCCTAAGTATAAGGACTGGGAGCCCAGGCCTGGGGCTCCCAAAGCCTAAAAACTGGGGACGCCCAGGCCTGGGGTACCCAAAGCCTAAGGGCTGGGGCACCCCTGGCCTGTGTCTCCCAAAGCTTAAGGGCTGGGGTGCCCCGGGCCTGGGGATCCCTAAGCCTAAGGGCTGTGGCGGCCCAGCCTTTCGGCTCCCTAAGCCTAAGGGCTGGGGCGCCCCAGGCCTAGGGCTACCTAAGTCTAAGGGGTGGGATTTCCCAGGCCTAGGGCTCCCTAAGAGTAATGGCTTAGCCCCCCTGGCCTGGGGCTCCCTAAGCCTAAGGGCTGGGGCGCCCCAGGCTGAGGCTCCCATATCCTAAGGGCTGGTGCGCCCCAGGCCTGGGACCCCCTAAGCCTAAGGGCTGGGGCTCCCCAGGCAAGGGGCTCCCTACGCCTAAGGGCTGGGGCCCTCAGGCCTGGGCTCCAAATGCCTAAGGGCTGGGGCGCCCCAGGCTTGGGGCTCCCTAAGACTAAGGGCTGGGGCGCCCCAGGCCTGAGGCTCCCTAAGCCTAAGGGCTGGGGCGCCCCAGGCTGAGGCTCCCATATCCTAAGGGCTGGTGCGCCCCAGGCCTGGGACCCCCTAAGCCTAAGGGCTGGGGCGCCCCAGGCAAGGGGCTCCCTACGCCTAAGGGCTGGGGCCCTCAGGCCTGGGCTCCAAATGCCTAATGGCTGGGGCGCCCCAGGCCTAGGGTTCCCTAAGACTAAGGGCTGGGGCGCCCCAGGCCTGGGCTCCCAAAGCCTAAGGACAGGGGCGCCCCAGGCCTGGGGCTACCAAAGCCTAAGGACGGGGGCGCCCCAGGCCTGGGGCTCCCAAAATATAAGGGCTGTGGCACGCCAGGTCTGGGGCTCCCAAATCCTAAGGGTTGACGGCCCAGGCGTGGGGCTCCCAATGCCTAAGGGCTGGGGCGCCCCAGGCCTCGGGCCCCCAAATGAAAAGGGCTGGGGCGCCCCAGGCCTGGGGTTCCCAAAGGATAAGGGCTGGGGCGCCCTAGGCCTGGGTCTCCCAAAGTATAAGGGCTGGGGCGCGCCAGGCCTGGGGCTTCCTAAGCCTAGGGCTGGGGCGGGCAGGCCTGGGGCTCCCGAAGCCTAAGGGCTGGCGAGGCCCAGTCCTGTGCTCCCAATGCCTAAAGGCTGTGGCGCCCCAGGCCTGGGGCTCCCTAAGACTAAGGGCTGGGGCACCCCAGGCTGAGGCTCCCATATCCTAAGGGCTGGTGCGCCCCAGGCCTGGGACCCCCTAAGCCTAAGGGCTGGGGCGCCCCAGGCAAGGGGCTCCCTACGCCTAAGGGCTGGGGCCCTCAGGCCTGGGCTCCAAATGCCTAATGGCTGGGGCGCCCCAGGCCTGGGGCTCCCTAAGACTAAGGGCTGGGGCGCCCCAGGCCTGGGCTCCCAAAGCCTAAGGACAGGGGCGCCCCAGGCCTGGGGCTCCCAAAATATAAGGGCTGTGGCACGCCAGGTCTGGGGCTCCCAAAGCCTAAGGGTTGACGGCCCATACGTGGGGCTCCCAATGCCTAAGGGCTGGGGCGCCCCAGGCCTGGGGCCCCCAAATGATAAGGGCTGGGGCGCCCCAGGCCTGGGGTTCCCAAAGGATAAGGGCTGGGGCGCCCTAGGCCTGGGTCTCCCAAAGTATAAGGGCTGGGGCGCGCCAGGCCTGGGGCTTCCTAAGCCTAGGGCTGGGGCGGCCCAGGCCTGGGGCTCCCGAAGCCTAAGGGCTGGCGAGGCCCAGTCCTGTGCTCCCAATGCCTAAAGGCTGTGGCGCCCCAGGCCTGGGGCTCCCAAAACCTAAGGGCTGGGGCGACCCAGGCGTGGGGCTCCCAAAACCTAAGGGCTGGGGCGCCCCAGGCCTGGGGTTCCCAAATCCTAAGTGCTGGGGCCCCCCTAGCCTGTGGCTACCACAGCCTAAGGGCTGGGGCACCCTGGCCTGGGGATCCCAAAGGATAAGGGCTGGGGCGTCCCAGGCCTGGGGCTCCCAAAGGATAAGGGCTGGGGCACCCCTTGCCTGGGGCTCCCTAAGCCTAAGGGCTGGGGCGCCCCAGGCCTGGGGCTACCAAATCCTAAGGTCTGGGGCGTCCCAGGCCTGGGGTTCCCAAAGGATAAGGGCTTGGGCACCCCATGCCTGGGGCTACCAAAGCCTAAGGGCTGGGCCGCCCCAGGCCTGGGGCTCCCAAAGCCTTAGCGCTGGGGCGGCCCAGGAGTGGGGCTCCCAAAGCCTAAGGGATGGGGTGCCCCTGGCCTGGGGCTCCCAAAGCCTAAGGGCTGGGTCGCTCCAGGCCTGGGGCTCCCTACGCCTAAGGGCTGGGTCGCCCCAGGCCTGGGGCTTCCAAAGCCTAAGGGCTGGGGCTCCCCAGTACTGGAGCTCCCTAAGCCTAAGGGCTGGGGCTCCCCAGGCCTGGGGCTCCCTAAGCCTTAGGGCAGGGGCGCCCCAGGCTGGGGCTCCCAATGCCTAAGGGTTGTTGCGCCCCAGTCGTGGGGCTCCCTAAGCCTAAGGGCTGAGGCGCCCTGGCCTGGGGCTCCCTAAGCCTAAGGGCTTGGGCGCCCAAAGTCTGGGACGCCCCAGGCCTGGGGCTCCCTAAGCCTAAGGGATGGGAGGCCCCAGGCCTGGGGCTCCCAAAGCCTAAGGGCTGGGGGGCCCGAAGCCTAGGGCTCCCTAAACCAAAGGGCTGGGGCGCCCCAGTTCTGGGACTCCGTATACCTAATGGCTGGGGCACCCCAGGCCTAGGGCTCCCTAAGAGTAAGGGCTGGGAGCCCCATGCCTGGGGCTCCCTAAGCCTAAGGGCTGGGGTGCCCCAGGCCTGGGGCTCCCTAAGCCTAAGGGCTGGGGCGCCCCAGGCTGAGGCACCCAAATCCTAAGGGCTGGTGCGCCCCAGGCCTGGGCTCCAAATGCCTAAGGGCTGGAGCGCCCCAGGCTGGGACTCCTAAAGGCTAAGGGCTGGGGTGCCCCTGGCCTGGGGCTCCCAAATCCTAAGGGCTGGGGTGGCCCAGGCCTTGGGCCCCGAAATGATAAGGGCTGGGGCTCCCCAGGCTTAGGGTTCCATAAGCCTAATGACTGTGGGGACCGAGGCCTGGGGCTCCCTCAACCTAAGGGCTGGGGTGCCCCAGGCCTGGGGCTCCCTAAGCCAAGAGCTTGGGCGCCCAAGGCCTGGGGCTCCCTAAGCTTAAGGGCTGGGGTGGCCCAGGTGTGGGGCTCCCTAAGCCTAGGGGCTGGGGCGCCCCAGGCCTGCGACACCCTTAGCCTAAAGGCTAGGGCGCCCCAGGCCTGGGGCTTCCGAAGCCAAAGGGTTGGGGCGCCCCAGGCCTGGGGCTCCCTAAGCCTAAGGGCTGTGGCGCCCTATGCCTGGGGTTCCGTAAGCCTAAGGGCTTGGGCTCCCAATGCCTGGGACTCCCTAAGCCTAAGAGCTGGGGCGCCCCAGGCCTGTGGCTCCCAAAGCCAAACGGCTTGGGCGCCCGAGGCTTGGGGCTTCCTAATCCTAAGGGCTGGCGAGCCCCAGGCCTGGGCTCCCAATGCCTAAAGGCTGTGGCGCTCCAGGCCTGGGGCTCCCAAAGGACACGGGGTGGGGCGGCCCAGGCCTGGGGCTCCCAAAGCATAAGGGCTGGGGCACCGCAGGCATGGGGCTCCCTAAGCCTATACTCCTGGCGTGCCCAAGCCCTGGGCTCCCAAAGCCTAAGGGCTGGGGCGTCCCAGGCCTGGGGCTCCCTAAGACTAAGGCTGGGGCGCTCCAGGCCTTGGGCTCCCTAAGCCTAAGGCCTGGGGCGCCCCAGGCTGGGGCTCCCAAAGACTAAGGGCTGGTGGCCCCAGGCTGGGGCTCCCAAAGAATAAGGGCTGGTGGCCTCAGGCCTGGGGCTCCCAAAACCTAAGGGCTGGTGCGCCCCAGGGCTAGGATGCCCCAGGACTGGGGCTCCCTAAGCCTAAGGGCTGGGGTGCACCAGGCCTGGGGCTCCCAAAGCCTAAGGACTGGGGAGGCCCTGGCCTGGGTTTCCCAAAGCCTAAGGGCTGGGGCGCCCCTGGACTGTGGCTTCCAACGACTAAGGGCTGGGGCGCCCCAGGCCTGGGGCTCCCTAAGCCTAAGGGCTGGGGCTCCCAAAGCCTAAGGCTGCGGTGCCACAGTCCTGGGGGTTCCCTAAACATAAGGGCTGGGGTGGCCCAGGCCTGGGGCTCCCTAAGCCTAAGGGCTGGGGCGCCACAGGCTGAGGCTCCCAAATCCTAAGGGCTGGTGCGCCCCAGGCCTGGGACTCCATAAGCCTAAGGTCTGGGGCTCTCCAGGCCTGGGGCGCCCTACGCCTAAGGGCTGTGGCGCCCAAGGCCTGGGCTTCAAATGCCTAAGGGCAGGGGCGCCGCAGGCCTGGGGCTCCCTAAGCCTAAGGGTTTGGCGACCCAGGCTGGGGCTACCAAAGCCTAAGGGCTGGCGCGCCCTAGGCCTGGGGCTCCCAAAGGATAAGGGCTGGGGCGCCCCAGGCCTGGGGCTCCCAAAGCCTAAGGGCTGGGGCGGACCTGGCCTGTGGCTCCCAAAGCCTAAGGGCTGGGGCACCCCAGGCCTGGGGCTCCCTAAGCCTAAGGGCTGGGGCGCCCCAGGCATGGGGCTCCCTAAGTCTAAACGTTGTTGCGCCCCAGGCTGGAGCTCCCAAGCCTAAGGGCTGGTGCGCCCCAGTCCTGGGGCTCCCTAAGCCTAAGGGCTTGGGTGCCCCAGGCCTGGGGCTCCCAGAGCTTAAGGGCTGGGGGGCCCCAGGCCTGGGGCTCCCTAAACCTAAGGGCTGGGGCGCCCTAGGTCTGGGGCTCCCTAAACCTAAGGGCTCGGGTTCCCAGGGCCTGGGGCTCCCTACGCCTAAGGGCTGGGGCGACAAAGGCCTGGGCTCCCAAAGCCTTAGGGCTGGGGCACCCCAGGCCTGGGGCTCCCAAAGCCTAAGGGCTGGGGTGCCCCAGGCCTGGGGCTCCCTAAGCCTTAGGGCAGGGGCACCCCAGGCCTGGGGCTCCCTAAGCCTAAGGGCTGGGTCGCACCAGGCTGGGGGCTCCCTAAGCCTTAGGGCTGGGGCTCCCAAAGCCTAAGGACTGGGTGCCCCAGGCCTGGGGCTCCCAAAACCTAAGGGCTGGGGCGCCCGAGGCCTGGGGCTCCCAAAACCTAAGGGCTGTGGCGCCCCCGGCCAGGGGCTCCCTGAGCCTAAGGGCTGGGGAGCCCAAGGCCTGGGGCTCCCTAAGGATAAGGGCTGGGCACCCCAGGCCTGGGGCTCCCAAAACCTAAGGGCTGTGGCGCCCGAGGCCTGGGGCTCCCAAAGCCTAAGGGCTGGGGCGCCCCAAGCCTGGGGCTACCATAGCCCAAGGGCTGGGGCGCCCCTGTCCTTTGGCTCCCAAAGCCTAAGGGCTGGGGCGCCCCAGCCTTGGGCTCCCTAAGCCTAAGGCCTGGGGCACCCTAGGCCTAGGCCTCCAAAAGCCTAAGGCTGGGGTGCCCCAGTCCTGGGGCTCCCTAAGCCTAAGGGCTGGGGTAACCCAGGCCTGGGGCTACCTAAGCCTAAGGGCTCTGGCGGCCCAGCCTTCGGGCTCCCTAAGCCTAAGGGCTGGGGTGCCCCCGGCCTGGAGCTCCCTAAGCCTAAGTGTTGGGGCGCCCCAGGCCTACGGCTCGCTAAGAGTAAGGGCTGGGCCCCCTAGGCCTGGCGCTCCCTAAGCCTAACGCTGGAGTGCCCCAGCCTGGAGCTCCCTAAGCCTAAGGGCTGTGGCCCCCCAGGCCTGGGGCTCCCTATGCGTAAGGGCAGGGGTGCCCCAGACCTGGGCTCCAAATGTCTAAGTGCTGGGACGCCCCAGGCCTGGGGCTCCCTAAGACTAAGGGCTGGGGCGCCCCAGGCCTGAGGCTCCCTAAGCCTAAGGGCTGGGGCGCCCCAGGCCTGGGATCCCAAAGCCTAAGGGCAGGGGCACCCCAGGCCTGGGGCTACCAAAACCTAAGTGCTGGGGCACCCCAGGCTTGGGGCTCCCAAATGATAAGGGCTGGGGCACTTTAGGTCTGGGACTCCCAAAGCCTAAGGGCTAGGTTGCTCCTAGCCTGGGGCTCCCAAAGCCTATGTCCTGGGGCGCCCCAAGCTTGGGGCTCCCTAAGCCTAAGGGCTGGTGAGCCCCAGGCCTGGGCTCCCAATGCCTAAAAGCTGTGGCGCCCCAGGCTGGGGCTCCCAAAACCTAAGGGCTTGGGCGCCACAGGCCTTGGGCTCCCAAAGCCTAAGGGCTGGGGCGCCCCAAGCCTGGGGCTACCAAAGCCTAAAGGCTGGGGCGACCCAGGGCTGGGGCTCCCAAAGGATAAGGGCTCGGGCGCCCAAGGCCTGGGGATCCCAAAGCCTAAGCCCTGGGGCGGCCCAGGCATGGGGCTCCCAAAGCCTAAATTTGGGGCGCCCCAGGCCTGGGGCTCCCAAAGCCTAAGGATTGGGGCTCCCCAGGCCTGTGGCTCCCTAAGCCTTAGGGCAAGGGCGCCCCAGGCCTGGGGCTCCCTGAGCCTAAGGGTTGGCGCGCCCCTGGCTGGGGCACCCAAAGCCTAAGGGCTGTTGGTCCCCAGTCCTGGGGCTCCCTAAGCCTAAGGGCTGGGGCGCCGTGGTCTGGGGCTCACTAAGCCTAAGGGCTGGGCACCCCAGGCCTGGGGCTATCTAAGCCTAAGTGCTGGGGCGACCCAGGCCTGAGGCTCCCTAAGCCTAAGGGCTGGGTCTCCCCAGGCCTCGGGCTACCTAAGCCTTAGAGCAGGGGCGCCCCAGGCCTGGGGCTCCCTAAGCCTAAGGGCTGGGACGCCCTAAGCCTAGGGCTCCCTAAGCCTAAGGGCTGGGGGGCCCCAGGCCTGGGGTTCCCTAAACCTAAGGGCTGGGGTGCCCGAGTTCTGGGGCTCCCTAAACCTATGGGCGGGGGTCCCCAGGCCTGGGGCTCCCTACACCTAAGGGCTGGGGCGCCCCAGGCCTGGGCTCCCAAAGCCTAAGGGCTGTTGCGCCCCAGGCCTGGGGCTCACTAAGACTAAGGCTGGGGCGCTCCAGGCCTGGGGCTCCCTAAGCCTTAGGGCAGGGGCGCCCCAGGCCTGGGGCTCCCTAAGACTAAGGACTGGTCCATCCAATGCCCGGGGCTCCCTAAGCCTAAGGGCTGGGGCGCCGAGGCCTGGGGCTCCCAGAGCCTAAAAACTGGGGAGGCCCAGGCGTGGGGCTCCTAAAACATAAGGGCTGGGGCGCCCCAGGCCTGGGGTTCCCAAAGCCTAAGGGCTGGGGCGCCCCTAGCCTGTGGCTACCAGAGCCTAAGGGCTGGTGCGCCCCCGACCTGGGGCTCCCAAAGGGTAAGGGTTGGGGCGTCCCAGGCCTGGGGCTCCCAAAGAATAAGGGCTGGGGCGCCCCTTGCCTGGGGCTCCCTAAGCCTAAGGGCTGGGGCGCCCCAGGCCTGGGGCTCCCTAAGCCTAAGGGCTGGGGCGCCCCAGGCCTGGGGCTTCCAAAGCCTAAGGGATGGGGCTCCCCAGTACTGGGGCTCCCAAAGCCTAAGGGCTGGGGCGCCCCAGGCCTGGGGCTCCCTAAGCCTAAGGGGTGGGGCGCCCCAGCCCTGGGGCTTCCAAAGCCTAAGGGCTGGGGCTCCCCAGTACTGGGGCTCCCTAAGCCTTAGGGCAGGGGCGCCCCAGGCCTGGGGATCCCTAAGCTTAAGGACTGGCACGCCCCAGGCTGGGGCTCCCAAAGCCTAAGGGCTGTTGCGCCCCAGTCCTGGGGCTCCCTAAGCCTAAGGGCTGGGAGGCCCCAGGCCTGGGGCTCCCAAAGCCTAAGGGCTGGGAGGCCCCAGGCCTGGGGCTCCCAAAGCCTAAGGGCTGTGAGGCCCGAAGCCTAGGGCTCCCTAAACCTAAGGGCTGGGGCGCCCCAGTTCTGGGGCTCCGTATACCTAATGGCTGGGGCGCCCCAGGCCTAGGGCTCCCTAAGAGTAAGGGCTGGGTGCCCCATGCCTGGGGCTCCCTAAGCCTAAGGGCTGGGGTGCCCCAAGCCTGGGGCTCCCTAAGCCTGAGGGCTGGGGCGCCCAGGCTGAGGCACCCAAATCCTAAGGGCTGGTGCGCCCCAGGCCTGGGCCCCAAATGCCTAAAGGCTGAGGCGCCCCAAGTCTGGGGCTCCCTAAGACTAAGTGCTGGAGCGCCCCAGCCCTGAGGCTCCCTAAGCCTAAGGGCTGGGCGCCCCAGGCCTGGGCTCCCAAAGCCTAAGGGCTGGGGCGCCCCAGGCCTGGGTCTCTAAGCCTAAGGACTAGCGAAACCCAGGCCTGGGCTCCCAATGCCTAAGGGATTGGGGCGCCCCAGGCCTGGTGCTCCCAAAATGTAAGGGCTCAGACGCCCCAAACCTGGGGCTCCCAAAGCCTAAGGGCTGGGGCGCCCCAGGCCTGGGTCTCCCAAAGGATTAGGGCTGGGGCTGCCAGGGCTGGGGCTTCCAAAGGATAAAGACTGGGGCGCCCCAGGCCTGGGGCTCCCAAAGCCTAAGGGCTGGGGGGCCCAGGCGTGGGGCTCCCAAAGCCTAAGGGCTGGGGGTCCCAGGCCTGGGGCTCCCAAAGCCTAAGGGCTGGGGCGCCCCAAGCCTGGGGCTACCAAAGCCTAAAGGCTGGGGCGACCCAGGGCTGGGGCTCCCAAAAGATAAGGGCTGGGGCGCCCAAGGCCTGGGGATCCCAAAGCCTAAGCCCTGGGGCGGCCCAGGCATGGGGCTGCCAAAGCCTAAGTTTGGGGCGCCCCAGGCCTGGGGCTCCCAAAGCCTAAGGATTGGGGCTCCCCAGGCCTGTGGCTCCCTAAGCCTTAGGGCAAGGGCGCCCCAGGCCTGGGGCTCCCTGAGCCTAAGGGTTGGCGCGCTCCTGGCTGGGGCACCCAAAGCCTAAGGGCTGTTGGTCCCCAGTCCTGGGGTTCCCTAAGCCTAAGGGCTGGGGCGCCCTGGTCTGGGGCTCACTAAGCCTAAGGGCTGGGCACCCCAGGCCTGGGGCTATCTAAGCCTAAGTGCTGGGGTGACCCAGGCCTGAGGCTCCCTAAGCCTAAGGGCTGGGTCTCCCCAGGCCTCGGGCTACCTAAGCCTTAGAGCAGGGGCGCCGCAGGCCTGGGGCTCCCTAGCCTAAGGGCTGGGACGCCCCAGGCCTAGGGCTCCCTAAGCCTAAGGGCTGGGGGGCCCCAGGCCTGGGGTTCCCTAAACCTAAGGGCTGGGGTGCCCGAGTTCTGGGGCTCCCTAAACCTATGGGCGGGGGTCCCCAGGCCTGGGGCTCCCTACACCTAAGGGCTGGTGCGCCCCAGGCCTGGGCTCCCAAAGCCTAAGGGCTGTTGCGCCCCAGGCCTGGGGCTCACTAAGACTAAGGCTGGGGCGCTCCAGGCCTGGGGCTCCCTAAGCCTTAGGGCAGGGGCGCCCCAGGCCTGGGGCTCCCTAAGACTATGGACTGGTCCATCCAATGCCCGGGGCTCCCTAAGCCTAAGGGCTGGGGCGCCGAGGCCTGGGGCTCCCAGAGCCTAAAAACTGGGGAGGCCCAGGCGTGGGGCTCCTAAAACTTAAGGGCTGGGGCGCCCCAGGCCTGGGGTTCCCAAAGCCTAAGGGCTGGGGCGCCCCTAGCCTGTGGCTACCAGAGCCTAAGGGCTGGTGCGCCCCCGACCTGGGGCTCCCAAAGGGTAAGGGTTGGGGCGTCCCAGGCCTGGGGCTCCCAAAGAATAAGGGCTGGGGCGCCCCTTGCCTGGGGCTCCCTAAGCCTAAGGGCTGGGGCGCCCCAGGCCTGGGGCTCCCTAAGCCTAAGGGCTGGGGCGCCCCAGGCCTGGGGCTTCCAAAGCCTAAGGGATGGGGCTCCCCAGTACTGGGGCTCCCAAAGCCTAAGGGCTGGGGCGTCCCAGGCCTGGGGCTCCCTAAGCCTAAGGGGTGGGGCGCCCCAGCCCTGGGGCTTCCAAAGCCTAAGGGCTGGGGCTCCCCAGTACTGGGGCTCCCTAAGCCTTAGGGCAGGGGCGCCCCAGGCCTGGGGATCCCTAAGCTTAAGGACTGGCACGCCCCAGGCTGGGGCTACCAAAGCCTAAGGGCTGTTGCGCCCCAGGCCTGGGGCTCCCTAAGCCTAAGGGCTGGGAGGCCCCAGGCCTGGGGCTCCCAAAGCCTAAGGGCTGGGAGGCCCCAGGCCTGGGGCTCCCAAAGCCTATGGGCTTAGGGGCCCGAAGCCTAGGGCTCCCTAAACCTAAGGGCTGGGGCGCCCCAGTTCTGGGGCTCCGTATACCTAATGGCTGGGGCGCCCCAGGCCTAGGGCTCCCTAAGAGTAAGGGCTGGGTGCCCCATGCCTGGGGCTCCCTAAGCCTAAGGGCTGGGGTGCCCCAAGCCTGGGGCTCCCTAAGCCTGAGGGCTGGGGCGCCCAGGCTGAGGCACCCAAATCCTAAGGGCTGGTGCGCCCCAGGCCTGGGCTCCAAATGCCTAAAGGCTGAGGCGCCCCAAGTCTGGGGCTCCCTAAGACTAAGTGCTGGAGCGCCCCAGCCCTGAGGCTCCCTAAGCCTAAGGGCAGGGCGCCCCAGGCCTGGGCTCCCAAAGCCTAAGGGCTGGGGCGCCCCAGGCCTGGGTCTCTAAGCCTAAGGACTAGCGAAACCCAGGCCTGGGCTCCCAATGCCTAAGGGATTGGGGCGCCCCAGGCCTGGTGCTCCCAAAATGTAAGGGCTCGGACGCCCCAAACCTGGGGCTCCCAAAGCCTAAGGGCTGGGGCGCCCCAGGCCTGGGTCTCCCAAAGGATTAGGGCTGGGGCTGCCAGGGCTGGGGCTTCCAAAGGATAAAGACTGGGGCGCCCCAGGCCTGGGGCTCCCAAAGCCTAAGGGCTGGGGGGCCCAGGCGTGGGGCTCCCAAAGCCTAAGGGCTGGGGGGCCCCAGGCCTAGGGCTCCCAAATGATAAGGGCTGGGGCGCCCCAGGACTGGGGCTCCCAAAGGATAAGAGCTGGGGCGCCAAGGGCTGGGTCTCCCAAAGGATAAGGGCTAGGACGCCCCAGGCCTGGGGCTCCCTAAGCCTAAGGACAGGGCGCCCCAGGCCTGGGGCTCCCTAATCCTAGCGCTGGGGCACCCAAATCCTGAGGCTCCCGAAGCCTAATGGCTGGCGAGCCCCAGTCGTGGGCTCCCAATGCCTAATGTCGGTGTCGCCTCAGGCCTGGGGTTCCCAAAACCTAAGGGATGGGGCGCCCCAGGCTGAGGCTCCCAAATCCTAAGGGCTGGTGCGCCCCAGGCCTGGGACTCCCTAAGCCTAAGGGCTGGGGCTCCCCAGGCCTGGGGCTCCCTACGCCTAAGGGCTGGGGCGCCTCAGTCCTGGGCTCCAAATGCCTAAGGGCTGGAGCGCCCCAGGCCTG